>NW_026688169.1:300000-459982 GCF_030445035.2 Dasypus novemcinctus | reverse complement strand
TGAGTTCTAAGGCAGGGGGAGGGGCAGGGCCCCTTGCAGAAGGGGCTGTGGGGGAAGGGACCCCTGGGCCAGATCTGGGGCTGCTGGGAGAGCCCCCTCTCCATGCCATAGCTCACCTGGCCCAGGCCAAGGGTCTGGGTTGGGCCAGGCTGCCAGACCCGTCTGAAGACGGGGGTTTCCTCGCCAACCAAAGTCCCCGAGGCCTCCTCAAGCGGGGGCCTAGCTAGGGCCGGCCGGCGTTGCCCTGCAGGTCTCTCCCACGGCAATGGTCACAGACATGCTGTCTCCCATCGCCGTCACCTCCAGCTTCTGTCAGGGGAACCCCGGCCTTTCCCACCGGTGGCCTGCGGGCTCCGGCCTGGGCTCCCGGCCAGGCCTGCAGAGGCCTGTCTCCCGGAGAGGACAGGCCCAGAGTCTTCCCTCTCCCTTGTCAATGACCTCTCTTTCTCTGCGTTTCTTTTCTGGGACGAGAGGGGCCCCAGAGCACCCCGACGACTCTGAGCAAGGAGCCTGCCCTTTCGCCTCTCGCCCTCCTTTTTCGGACCGTACCAACCAACGAGTGTTTCTCTCGGCTCTGGGGCCGCGGGATGCAAAACGAAACTGCTTACCTATTGGGTGGTGACTCACTTGCGTGGAAATCATTTCTGCTCACTTGAGGCAGGCGCTGCGGTCAAGTGGGCTCACAGGTCCAGGTGTTCCATGGACCTGGTATATTCTAAGCGGCCATCGTGACCGTCCAAAGCGGACGTATGGGTTGTCTGGGCATTGACTCGAGTCGTACCCATCCGTTTGTGGGGGAAAAAAAGGGAGAACCCATCATCTTCAGCACATTTCCCTCTGCCACAGCACGCCACGCAACCAGGTGATTTTCCTATTGATTGCCGTTCCAAGCTACCAGAGCGGGCAATGCCGCGGGGATACTGTCCAGATTTCCAAACCAAAGCCGATAGGCCTTCTCGCCGAGGCGCAGCTGCCTGGTCGATCGAGCCCCAGGCCCTGGTGCTCCTGAGGGCTGCGGGGACACCCAGGACTGCGCTGCTGATGGCAGGTGGCTCCGGGCCTCAGTGGCCTGCCAGTGGGCTCTACTTGGGAATCCGTGCTCTTGCACGGGGTGTGTGTGTGTGGGGGGGGAGTCGCTTGCAGGGGGGCCTCCCTACACATGCCTCTTCTTCTGTCACTTTGGCTGCGGCTGAGCCTGGCACTGGGTGCGTGCATGCTCAGGAGACAGGCTTCTGCATGTCTCTGGACAGGCCCCGTGCCGGTTGGGACCTGAGCCCCAGCGCAGGTGCACCACCTGCGCTCAGGTTCGTTGGACCGGCCCAGGTCAGCTGAGAGGGAGGAGAACGTGGTCCTCACCGCGGAGGGAAGCAAAAGTGCCGACACCTGCCAGCGGGAGAGCCGCATCCAACAGCCCTGTGGGATCTAAGCCCCCTCTCGCTCCGTCCGCTGCCTCCGCCTGACCCCCTCCTTTCGGGGCGCCCAGACGGCGCCCGGGGTGGGGGTGGGGGAGGGGGAGGGCCAAGCGCTAGGCCTCCCGCGCCGCCGTACCCCTCTCTCTGAAGCCCGCAAAGCCGGGACAAATGCGCAGGCGCCCCGGCCCGCTGGGCGGGCCACGCCCAGCGCCGCCCTGGCGCGCAGGCACCACTCACCCCGCCCCCGGCAGACTCGCCCCGACCCCGCCCCTCCTGGTTGCTCTGGAGACGGTGGCCACTGGCGGGAGGTGCCCAAGCCCGGGAGTGGGAAGACAGTTGTGATGGATTGGGGGGGGGAGGGGAGGCGTTTTCTGCACTCGGGAGTTGTCCCCAGTGGCAGTGCCGGGACAGATGCGGCCAATAGGCATCCTGCCCAAACCCACCCGATGCACTTCGGGGAGCGCGTCCACTGCCAGGAAAACCTCCAGCGCCGGGGGAAGCGGGGTTCCAAAATGTATACACCGAATGCCAGCAGGAGGCCACGGGGACGCGACGGAAGGGGTCGCCGACGTGGGCGGAGCCTGCTGGGTGGGGACTGGGCTAGGAGAGAAGCTCTGCTATGCTGTCCTGGACAGTTGTTCCCTCCTGTCTGTCTGGTGAAAAGCCAAGAGACAGAAGAAGCTCCAGGAACAAGAGAGCGGCTCCGGTGCCCAAAGTCAGAGGCAAAGCTTCCACCGCTAGGGGCCACTGTTGGATAGGAAGAGTTCCTTGCTGACACTTGCTGGGGGGCAGAGGGCTGAGTTCTAAGGCAGGGGGAGGGGCAGGGCCCCTTGCAGAAGGGGCTGTGGGGGAAGGGACCCCTGGGCCAGATCTGGGGCTGCTGGGAGAGCCCCCTCTCCATGCCATAGCTCACCTGGCCCAGGCCAAGGGTCTGGGTTGGGCCAGGCTGCCAGACCCGTCTGAAGACGGGGGTTTCCTCGCCAACCAAAGTCCCCGAGGCCTCCTCAAGCGGGGGCCTAGCTAGGGCCGGCCGGCGTTGCCCTGCAGGTCTCTCCCACGGCAATGGTCACAGACATGCTGTCTCCCATCGCCGTCACCTCCAGCTTCTGTCAGGGGAACCCCGGCCTTTCCCACCGGTGGCCTGCGGGCTCCGGCCTGGGCTCCCGGCCAGGCCTGCAGAGGCCTGTCTCCCGGAGAGGACAGGCCCAGAGTCTTCCCTCTCCCTTGTCAATGACCTCTCTTTCTCTGCGTTTCTTTTCTGGGACGAGAGGGGCCCCAGAGCACCCCGACGACTCTGAGCAAGGAGCCTGCCCTTTCGCCTCTCGCCCTCCTTTTTCGGACCGTACCAACCAACGAGTGTTTCTCTCGGCTCTGGGGCCGCGGGATGCAAAACGAAACTGCTTACCTATTGGGTGGTGACTCACTTGCGTGGAAATCATTTCTGCTCACTTGAGGCAGGCGCTGCGGTCAAGTGGGCTCACAGGTCCAGGTGTTCCATGGACCTGGTATATTCTAAGCGGCCATCGTGACCGTCCAAAGCGGACGTATGGGTTGTCTGGGCATTGACTCGAGTCGTACCCATCCGTTTGTGGGGGAAAAAAAGGGAGAACCCATCATCTTCAGCACATTTCCCTCTGCCACAGCACGCCACGCAACCAGGTGATTTTCCTATTGATTGCCGTTCCAAGCTACCAGAGCGGGCAATGCCGCGGGGATACTGTCCAGATTTCCAAACCAAAGCCGATAGGCCTTCTCGCCGAGGCGCAGCTGCCTGGTCGATCGAGCCCCAGGCCCTGGTGCTCCTGAGGGCTGCGGGGACACCCAGGACTGCGCTGCTGATGGCAGGTGGCTCCGGGCCTCAGTGGCCTGCCAGTGGGCTCTACTTGGGAATCCGTGCTCTTGCACGGGGTGTGTGTGTGTGGGGGGGGAGTCGCTTGCAGGGGGGCCTCCCTACACATGCCTCTTCTTCTGTCACTTTGGCTGCGGCTGAGCCTGGCACTGGGTGCGTGCATGCTCAGGAGACAGGCTTCTGCATGTCTCTGGACAGGCCCCGTGCCGGTTGGGACCTGAGCCCCAGCGCAGGTGCACCACCTGCGCTCAGGTTCGTTGGACCGGCCCAGGTCAGCTGAGAGGGAGGAGAACGTGGTCCTCACCGCGGAGGGAAGCAAAAGTGCCGACACCTGCCAGCGGGAGAGCCGCATCCAACAGCCCTGTGGGATCTAAGCCCCCTCTCGCTCCGTCCGCTGCCTCCGCCTGACCCCCTCCTTTCGGGGCGCCCAGACGGCGCCCGGGGTGGGGGTGGGGGAGGGGGAGGGCCAAGCGCTAGGCCTCCCGCGCCGCCGTACCCCTCTCTCTGAAGCCCGCAAAGCCGGGACAAATGCGCAGGCGCCCCGGCCCGCTGGGCGGGCCACGCCCAGCGCCGCCCTGGCGCGCAGGCACCACTCACCCCGCCCCCGGCAGACTCGCCCCGACCCCGCCCCTCCTGGTTGCTCTGGAGACGGTGGCCACTGGCGGGAGGTGCCCAAGCCCGGGAGTGGGAAGACAGTTGTGATGGATTGGGGGGGGGAGGGGAGGCGTTTTCTGCACTCGGGAGTTGTCCCCAGTGGCAGTGCCGGGACAGATGCGGCCAATAGGCATCCTGCCCAAACCCACCCGATGCACTTCGGGGAGCGCGTCCACTGCCAGGAAAACCTCCAGCGCCGGGGGAAGCGGGGTTCCAAAATGTATACACCGAATGCCAGCAGGAGGCCACGGGGACGCGACGGAAGGGGTCGCCGACGTGGGCGGAGCCTGCTGGGTGGGGACTGGGCTAGGAGAGAAGCTCTGCTATGCTGTCCTGGACAGTTGTTCCCTCCTGTCTGTCTGGTGAAAAGCCAAGAGACAGAAGAAGCTCCAGGAACAAGAGAGCGGCTCCGGTGCCCAAAGTCAGAGGCAAAGCTTCCACCGCTAGGGGCCACTGTTGGATAGGAAGAGTTCCTTGCTGACACTTGCTGGGGGGCAGAGGGCTGAGTTCTAAGGCAGGGGGAGGGGCAGGGCCCCTTGCAGAAGGGGCTGTGGGGGAAGGGACCCCTGGGCCAGATCTGGGGCTGCTGGGAGAGCCCCCTCTCCATGCCATAGCTCACCTGGCCCAGGCCAAGGGTCTGGGTTGGGCCAGGCTGCCAGACCCGTCTGAAGACGGGGGTTTCCTCGCCAACCAAAGTCCCCGAGGCCTCCTCAAGCGGGGGCCTAGCTAGGGCCGGCCGGCGTTGCCCTGCAGGTCTCTCCCACGGCAATGGTCACAGACATGCTGTCTCCCATCGCCGTCACCTCCAGCTTCTGTCAGGGGAACCCCGGCCTTTCCCACCGGTGGCCTGCGGGCTCCGGCCTGGGCTCCCGGCCAGGCCTGCAGAGGCCTGTCTCCCGGAGAGGACAGGCCCAGAGTCTTCCCTCTCCCTTGTCAATGACCTCTCTTTCTCTGCGTTTCTTTTCTGGGACGAGAGGGGCCCCAGAGCACCCCGACGACTCTGAGCAAGGAGCCTGCCCTTTCGCCTCTCGCCCTCCTTTTTGGGACCGTACCAACCAACGAGTGTTTCTCTCGGCTCTGGGGCCGCGGGACGCAAAACGAAACTGCTTACCTATTGGGTGGTGACTCACTTGCGTGGAAATCATTTCTGCTCACTTGAGGCAGGCGCTGCGGTCAAGTGGGCTCACAGGTCCAGGTGTTCCATGGACCGGGTATATTCTAAGCGGCCATCGTGACCGTCCAAAGCGGAGGTTTGGGTTGTCTGGGCATTACTCGAGTCGTACCCATCCGTTTGTGGGGGAAAAAAAGGGAGAACCCATCATCTTCAGCACATTTCCCTCTGCCACAGCACGCCACGCAACCAGGTGATTTTCCTATTGATTGCCGTTCCAAGCTACCAGAGCGGGCAATGCCGCGGGGATACTGTCCAGATTTCCAAACCAAAGCCGATAGGCCTTCTCGCCGAGGCGCAGCTGCCTGGTCGATCGAGCCCCAGGCCCTGGTGCTCCTGAGGGCTGCGGGGACACCCAGGACTGCGCTGCTGATGGCAGGTGGCTCCGGGCCTCAGTGGCCTGCCAGTGGGCTCTACTTGGGAATCCGTGCTCTTGCACGGGGTGTGTGTGTGTGGGGGGGGAGTCGCTTGCAGGGGGGCCTCCCTACACATGCCTCTTCTTCTGTCACTTTGGCTGCGGCTGAGCCTGGCACTGGGTGCGTGCATGCTCAGGAGACAGGCTTCTGCATGTCTCTGGACAGGCCCCGTGCCGGTTGGGACCTGAGCCCCAGCGCAGGTGCACCACCTGCGCTCAGGTTCGTTGGACCGGCCCAGGTCAGCTGAGAGGGAGGAGAACGTGGTCCTCACCGCGGAGGGAAGCAAAAGTGCCGACACCTGCCAGCGGGAGAGCCGCATCCAACAGCCCTGTGGGATCTAAGCCCCCTCTCGCTCCGTCCGCTGCCTCCGCCTGACCCCCTCCTTTCGGGGCGCCCAGACGGCGCCCGGGGTGGGGGTGGGGGAGGGGGAGGGCCAAGCGCTAGGCCTCCCGCGCCGCCGTACCCCGCTCTCTGACGCCCGCAAAGCCGGGACAAATGCGCAGGCGCCCCGGCCCGCTGGGCCGGCCACGCCCAGCGCCGCCCTGGCGCGCAGGCGCCACGCAACCCACCGGCGCCACTCACCCCGCCCCCGGCAGACTCGCCCCGACCCCGCCCCTCCTGGTTGCTCTGGAGACGGTGGCCACTGGCGCGAGGTGCCCAAGCCCGGGAGTGGGAAGACAGTTGTGATGGATTGGGGGGGGGAGGGGAGGCGTTTTCTGCACTCGGGAGTTGTCCCCAGTGGCAGTGCCGGGACAGATGCGGCCAATAGGCATCCTGCCCAAACCCACCCGATGCACTTCGGGGAGCGCGTCCACTGCCAGGAAAACCTCCAGCGCCGGGGGAAGCGGGGTTCCAAAATGTATACACCGAATGCCAGCAGGAGGCCACGGGGACGCGACGGAAGGGGTCGCCGACGTGGGCGGAGCCTGCTGGGTGGGGACTGGGCTAGGAGAGAAGCTCTGCTATGCTGTCCTGGACAGTTGTTCCCTCCTGTCTGTCTGGTGAAAAGCCAAGAGACAGAAGAAGCTCCAGGAACAAGAGAGCGGCTCCGGTGCCCAAAGTCAGAGGCAAAGCTTCCACCGCTAGGGGCCACTGTTGGATAGGAAGAGTTCCTTGCTGACACTTGCTGGGGGGCAGAGGGCTGAGTTCTAAGGCAGGGGGAGGGGCAGGGCCCCTTGCAGAAGGGGCTGTGGGGGAAGGGACCCCTGGGCCAGATCTGGGGCTGCTGGGAGAGCCCCCTCTCCATGCCATAGCTCACCTGGCCCAGGCCAAGGGTCTGGGTTGGGCCAGGCTGCCAGACCCGTCTGAAGACGGGGGTTTCCTCGCCAACCAAAGTCCCCGAGGCCTCCTCAAGCGGGGGCCTAGCTAGGGCCGGCCGGCGTTGCCCTGCAGGTCTCTCCCACGGCAATGGTCACAGACATGCTGTCTCCCATCGCCGTCACCTCCAGCTTCTGTCAGGGGAACCCCGGCCTTTCCCACCGGTGGCCTGCGGGCTCCGGCCTGGGCTCCCGGCCAGGCCTGCAGAGGCCTGTCTCCCGGAGAGGACAGGCCCAGAGTCTTCCCTCTCCCTTGTCAATGACCTCTCTTTCTCTGCGTTTCTTTTCTGGGACGAGAGGGGCCCCAGAGCACCCCGACGACTCTGAGCAAGGAGCCTGCCCTTTCGCCTCTCGCCCTCCTTTTTCGGACCGTACCAACCAACGAGTGTTTCTCTCGGCTCTGGGGCCGCGGGATGCAAAACGAAACTGCTTACCTATTGGGTGGTGACTCACTTGCGTGGAAATCATTTCTGCTCACTTGAGGCAGGCGCTGCGGTCAAGTGGGCTCACAGGTCCAGGTGTTCCATGGACCTGGTATATTCTAAGCGGCCATCGTGACCGTCCAAAGCGGACGTATGGGTTGTCTGGGCATTGACTCGAGTCGTACCCATCCGTTTGTGGGGGAAAAAAAGGGAGAACCCATCATCTTCAGCACATTTCCCTCTGCCACAGCACGCCACGCAACCAGGTGATTTTCCTATTGATTGCCGTTCCAAGCTACCAGAGCGGGCAATGCCGCGGGGATACTGTCCAGATTTCCAAACCAAAGCCGATAGGCCTTCTCGCCGAGGCGCAGCTGCCTGGTCGATCGAGCCCCAGGCCCTGGTGCTCCTGAGGGCTGCGGGGACACCCAGGACTGCGCTGCTGATGGCAGGTGGCTCCGGGCCTCAGTGGCCTGCCAGTGGGCTCTACTTGGGAATCCGTGCTCTTGCACGGGGTGTGTGTGTGTGGGGGGGGAGTCGCTTGCAGGGGGGCCTCCCTACACATGCCTCTTCTTCTGTCACTTTGGCTGCGGCTGAGCCTGGCACTGGGTGCGTGCATGCTCAGGAGACAGGCTTCTGCATGTCTCTGGACAGGCCCCGTGCCGGTTGGGACCTGAGCCCCAGCGCAGGTGCACCACCTGCGCTCAGGTTCGTTGGACCGGCCCAGGTCAGCTGAGAGGGAGGAGAACGTGGTCCTCACCGCGGAGGGAAGCAAAAGTGCCGACACCTGCCAGCGGGAGAGCCGCATCCAACAGCCCTGTGGGATCTAAGCCCCCTCTCGCTCCGTCCGCTGCCTCCGCCTGACCCCCTCCTTTCGGGGCGCCCAGACGGCGCCCGGGGTGGGGGTGGGGGAGGGGGAGGGCCAAGCGCTAGGCCTCCCGCGCCGCCGTACCCCTCTCTCTGAAGCCCGCAAAGCCGGGACAAATGCGCAGGCGCCCCGGCCCGCTGGGCGGGCCACGCCCAGCGCCGCCCTGGCGCGCAGGCACCACTCACCCCGCCCCCGGCAGACTCGCCCCGACCCCGCCCCTCCTGGTTGCTCTGGAGACGGTGGCCACTGGCGGGAGGTGCCCAAGCCCGGGAGTGGGAAGACAGTTGTGATGGATTGGGGGGGGGAGGGGAGGCGTTTTCTGCACTCGGGAGTTGTCCCCAGTGGCAGTGCCGGGACAGATGCGGCCAATAGGCATCCTGCCCAAACCCACCCGATGCACTTCGGGGAGCGCGTCCACTGCCAGGAAAACCTCCAGCGCCGGGGGAAGCGGGGTTCCAAAATGTATACACCGAATGCCAGCAGGAGGCCACGGGGACGCGACGGAAGGGGTCGCCGACGTGGGCGGAGCCTGCTGGGTGGGGACTGGGCTAGGAGAGAAGCTCTGCTATGCTGTCCTGGACAGTTGTTCCCTCCTGTCTGTCTGGTGAAAAGCCAAGAGACAGAAGAAGCTCCAGGAACAAGAGAGCGGCTCCGGTGCCCAAAGTCAGAGGCAAAGCTTCCACCGCTAGGGGCCACTGTTGGATAGGAAGAGTTCCTTGCTGACACTTGCTGGGGGGCAGAGGGCTGAGTTCTAAGGCAGGGGGAGGGGCAGGGCCCCTTGCAGAAGGGGCTGTGGGGGAAGGGACCCCTGGGCCAGATCTGGGGCTGCTGGGAGAGCCCCCTCTCCATGCCATAGCTCACCTGGCCCAGGCCAAGGGTCTGGGTTGGGCCAGGCTGCCAGACCCGTCTGAAGACGGGGGTTTCCTCGCCAACCAAAGTCCCCGAGGCCTCCTCAAGCGGGGGCCTAGCTAGGGCCGGCCGGCGTTGCCCTGCAGGTCTCTCCCACGGCAATGGTCACAGACATGCTGTCTCCCATCGCCGTCACCTCCAGCTTCTGTCAGGGGAACCCCGGCCTTTCCCACCGGTGGCCTGCGGGCTCCGGCCTGGGCTCCCGGCCAGGCCTGCAGAGGCCTGTCTCCCGGAGAGGACAGGCCCAGAGTCTTCCCTCTCCCTTGTCAATGACCTCTCTTTCTCTGCGTTTCTTTTCTGGGACGAGAGGGGCCCCAGAGCACCCCGACGACTCTGAGCAAGGAGCCTGCCCTTTCGCCTCTCGCCCTCCTTTTTGGGACCGTACCAACCAACGAGTGTTTCTCTCGGCTCTGGGGCCGCGGGACGCAAAACGAAACTGCTTACCTATTGGGTGGTGACTCACTTGCGTGGAAATCATTTCTGCTCACTTGAGGCAGGCGCTGCGGTCAAGTGGGCTCACAGGTCCAGGTGTTCCATGGACCGGGTATATTCTAAGCGGCCATCGTGACCGTCCAAAGCGGACGTATGGGTTGTCTGGGCATTGACTCGAGTCGTACCCATCCGTTTGTGGGGGAAAAAAAGGGAGAACCCATCATCTTCAGCACATTTCCCTCTGCCACAGCACGCCACGCAACCAGGTGATTTTCCTATTGATTGCCGTTCCAAGCTACCAGAGCGGGCAATGCCGCGGGGATACTGTCCAGATTTCCAAACCAAAGCCGATAGGCCTTCTCGCCGAGGCGCAGCTGCCTGGTCGATCGAGCCCCAGGCCCTGGTGCTCCTGAGGGCTGCGGGGACACCCAGGACTGCGCTGCTGATGGCAGGTGGCTCCGGGCCTCAGTGGCCTGCCAGTGGGCTCTACTTGGGAATCGGTGCTCTTGCACGGGGTGTGTGTGTGGGGGGGGGGAGTCGCTTGCAGGGGGGCCTCCCTACACATGCCTCTTCTTCTGTCACTTTGGCTGCGGCTGAGCCTGGCACTGGGTGCGTGCATGCTCAGGAGACAGGCTTCTGCATGTCTCTGGACAGGCCCCGTGCCGGTTGGGACCTGTGCCCCAGCGCAGGTGCACCACCTGCGCTCAGGTTCGTTGGACCGGCCCAGGTCAGCTGAGAGGGAGGAGAACGTGGTCCTCACCGCGGAGGGAAGCAAAAGTGCCGACACCTGCCAGCGGGAGAGCCGCATCCAACAGCCCTGTGGGACCTAAGCCCCCTCTCGCTCCGTCCGCTGCCTCCGCCTGACCCCCTCCTTTCGGGGCGCCCAGACGGCGCCCGGGGTGGGGGTGGGGGAGGGGGAGGGCCAAGCGCTAGGCCTCCCGCGCCGCCGTACCCCGCTCTCTGACGCCCGCAAAGCCGGGACAAATGCGCAGGCGCCCCGGCCCGCTGGGCCGGCCACGCCCAGCGCCGCCCTGGCGCGCAGGCGCCACGCAACCCACCGGCGCCACGCACCCCGCCCCCGGCAGACTCGCCCCGACCCCGCCCCTCCTGGTTGCTCTGGAGACGGTGGCCACTGGCGGGAGGTGCCCAAGCCCGGGAGTGGGAAGACAGTTGTGATGGATTGGGGGGGGAGGGGAGGCGTTTTCTGCACTCGGGAGTTGTCCCCAGTGGCGGTGCCGGGACAGATGCGGCCAATAGGCATCCTGCCCAAACCCACCCGATGCACTTCGGGGAGCGCGTCCACTGCCAGGAAAACCTCCAGCGCCGGGGGAAGCGGGGTTCCAAAATGTATACACCGAATGCCAGCAGGAGGCCACGGGGACGCGACGGAAGGGGTCGCCGATGTGGGCGGAGCCTGCTGGGTGGGGACTGGGCTAGGAGAGAAGCTCTGCTATGCTGTCCTGGACAGTTGTTCCCTCCTGTCTGTCTGGTGAAAAGCCAAGAGAAAGAAGAAGCTCCAGGAACAAGAGAGCGGCTCCGGTGCCCAAAGTCAGAGGCAAAGCTTCCACCGCTAGGGGCCACCGTTGGATAGGAAGAGTTCCTTGCTGACACTTGCTGGTGGGCAGAGGGCTGAGTTCTAAGGCAGGGGGAGGGGCAGGGCCCCTTGCAGAAGGGGCTGTGGGGGAAGGGACCCCTGGGCCAGATCTGGGGCTGCTGGGAGAGCCCCCTCTCCATGCCATAGCTCACCTGGCCCAGGCCAAGGGTCTGGGTTGGGCCAGGCTGCCAGACCCGTCTGAAGACCGGGGTTTCCTCGCCAACCAAAGTCCCTGAGGCCTCCTCAAGCGGGGGCCTAGCTAGGGCCGGCCGGCGTTGCCCTGCAGGTCTCTCCCACGGCAATGGTCACAGACATGCTGTCTCCCATCGCCGTCACCTCCAGCTTCTGTCAGGGGAACCCCGGCCTTTCCCACCGGTGGCCTGCGGGCTCCGGCCTGGGCTCCCGGCCAGGCCTGCAGAGGCCTGTCTCCCGGAGAGGACAGGCCCAGAGTCTTCCCTCTCCCTTGTCAATGACCTCTCTTTCTCTGCGTTTCTTTTCTGGGACGAGAGGGGCCCCAGAGCACCCCGACGACTCTGAGCAAGGAGCCTGCCCTTTCGCCTCTCGCCCTCCTTTTTGGGACCGTACCAACCAACGAGTGTTTCTCTCGGCTCTGGGGCCGCGGGACGCAAAACGAAACTGCTTACCTATTGGGTGGTGACTCACTTGCGTGGAAATCATTTCTGCTCACTTGAGGCAGGCGCTGCGGTCAAGTGGGCTCACAGGTCCAGGTGTTCCATGGACCGGGTATATTCTAAGCGGCCATCGTGACCGTCCAAAGCGGACGTATGGGTTGTCTGGGCATTGACTCGAGTCGTACCCATCCGTTTGTGGGGGAAAAAAAGGGAGAACCCATCATCTTCAGCACATTTCCCTCTGCCACAGCACGCCACGCAACCAGGTGATTTTCCTATTGATTGCCGTTCCAAGCTACCAGAGCGGGCAATGCCGCGGGGATACTGTCCAGATTTCCAAACCAAAGCCGATAGGCCTTCTCGCCGAGGCGCAGCTGCCTGGTCGATCGAGCCCCAGGCCCTGGTGCTCCTGAGGGCTGCGGGGACACCCAGGACTGCGCTGCTGATGGCAGGTGGCTCCGGGCCTCAGTGGCCTGCCAGTGGGCTCTACTTGGGAATCCGT
The DNA here is from genome assembly GCF_030445035.2 of Dasypus novemcinctus. Lineage (NCBI taxonomy): Eukaryota > Metazoa > Chordata > Mammalia > Cingulata > Dasypodidae > Dasypus > Dasypus novemcinctus. The sequence continues at coordinate 447,805 of NW_026688169.1, read as the reverse complement.
GCTCTTGCACGGGGTGTGTGTGTGTGGGGGGGGAGTCGCTTGCAGGGGGGCCTCCCTACACATGCCTCTTCTTCTGTCACTTTGGCTGCGGCTGAGCCTGGCACTGGGTGCGTGCATGCTCAGGAGACAGGCTTCTGCATGTCTCTGGACAGGCCCCGTGCCGGTTGGGACCTGAGCCCCAGCGCAGGTGCACCACCTGTGCTCAGGTTCGTTGGACCGGCCCAGGTCAGCTGAGAGGGAGGAGAACGTGGTCCTCACCGCGGAGGGAAGCAAAAGTGCCGACACCTGCCAGCGGGAGAGCCGCATCCAACAGCCCTGTGGGATCTAAGCCCCCTCTTGCTCCGTCCGCTGCCTCCGCCTGACGCCCTCCTTTCGGGGCGCCCAGACGGCGCCCAGGGTGGGGGTGGGGGGAGGGGGAGGGCCAAGCGCTAGGCCTCCCGCGCCGCCGTACCCCGCTCTCTGACGCCCGCAAAGCCGGGACAAATGCGCAGGCGCCCCGGCCCGCTGGGCCAGCCACGCCCAGCACCGCCCTGGCGCGCAGGCGCCACTCACCCCGCCCCCAGCAGACTCGCCCCGACCCCGCCCCTCCTGGTTGCTCTGGAGACGGTGGCCAGTGGCGGGAGGTGCCCAAGCCCGGGAGTGGGAAGACAGTTGTGATGGATTGGGGGGGGAGGGGAGGCGTTTTCTGCACTCGGGAGTTGTCCCCAGTGGCAGTGCCGGGACAGATGCGGCCAATAGGCATCCTGCCCAAACCCACCCGATGCACTTCGGGGAGCGCGTCCACTGCCAGGAAAACCTCCAGCTCCGGGGGAAGCGGGGTTCCAAAATGTATACACCGAATGCCAGCAGGAGGCCACGGGGACGCGACGGAAGGGGTCGCCGACGTGGGCGGAGCCTGCTGGGTGGGGACTGGGCTAGGAGAGAAGCTCTGCTATGCTGTCCTGGACAGTTGTTCCCTCCTGTCTGTCTGGTGAAAAGCCAAGAGACAGAAGAAGCTCCAGGAACAAGAGAGCGGCTCCGGTGCCCAAAGTCAGAGGCAAAGCTTCCACCGCTAGGGGCCACTGTTGGATAGGAAGAGTTCCTTGCTGACACTTGCTGGGGGGCAGAGGGCTGAGTTCTAAGGCAGGGGGAGGGGCAGGGCCCCTTGCAGAAGGGGCTGTGGGGGAAGGGACCCCTGGGCCAGATCTGGGGCTGCTGGGAGAGCCCCCTCTCCATGCCATAGCTCACCTGGCCCAGGCCAAGGGTCTGGGTCGGGCCAGGCTGCCAGACCCGTCTGAAGACGGGGGTTTCCTCGCCAACCAAAGTCCCCGAGGCCTCCTCAAGCGGGGGCCTAGCTAGGGCCGGCCGGCGTTGCCCTGCAGGTCTCTCCCACGGCAATGGTCACAGACATGCTGTCTCCCATCGCCGTCACCTCCAGCTTCTGTCAGGGGAACCCCGGCCTTTCCCACCGGTGGCCTGCGGGCTCCGGCCTGGGCTCCCGGCCAGGCCTGCAGAGGCCTGTCTCCCGGAGAGGACAGGCCCAGAGTCTTCCCTCTCCCTTGTCAATGACCTCTCTTTCTCTGCGTTTCTTTTCTGGGACGAGAGGGGCCCCAGAGCACCCCGACGACTCTGAGCAAGGAGCCTGCCCTTTCTCCTCTCGCCCTCCTTTTTGGGACCGTACCAACCAACGAGCGTTTCTCTCGGCTCTGGGGCTGCGGGACTCAAAATGAAACTGCTTACCTATTGGGTGGTGTGACACTTGCGTGGAAATCATTTCTGCTCACTTGAGGCAGGCGCTGCGGTCAAGTGGGCTCACAGGTCCAGGTGTTCCATGGACCGGGTATATTCTAAGCGGCCATCGTGACCGTCCAAAGCGGACGTATGGGTTGTCTGGGCATTGACTCGAGTCGTACCCATCCGTTTGTGGGGGAAAAAAAGGGAGAACCCATCATCTTCAGCACATTTCCCTCTGCCACAGCACGCCACGCAACCAGGTGATTTTCCTATTGATTGCCGTTCCAAGCTACCAGAGCGGGCAATGCCGCAGGGATACTGTCCAGATTTCCAAACCAAAGCCGATAGGCCTTCTCGCCGAGGTGCAGCTGCCTGGTCGATCGAGCCCCAGGCGCTGGTGCTCCTGAGGGCTGTGGACAAAGCCACAAGGGACTTGTGGACAAAGATCACATCTATGTCCAGCTCCATCACACAGAAACAGAAACTCCAAAGTAGGGCCAACTGAGATGGCACTGAACTTCATCTACCATGACCATAGAAACTGTGGGTCTCTGTAGCCTTCAAAACAACCAATACCTGGGGTTGTATCTTCTTTATCTGTCTCAGGGATAACAGGATTATTAACCACCTTTACTTTAAGGCTATTAAAAGTTTTAAATTGGGGACCCACAGGACAAACTGATTTTTATTTCTACAGCCTAGATGATTCTTTTAATCTGCCACACCTATCCCCTCACTCAGAGCTCTGGGAAAGGTAAGGCCCATGGGGCTGGGAAGGTTAAAGGGCTCCGGAAATCCTTTCCCTTTCCCAATTCCCAAATGACCCACTCCCTTCCCTTCCCACACTTTCCCACATTTACCACATCCCTCATTAGTGTGGTACATCTGTTACAATTGGTGACCACATAGTGGAGCACTGCCACTAAGTGGGGATTATACTTTACATTATAGTTTAAATTCTCTCCCATACAATTTTATAAGTATGAGAAGATATATAAAGGCCTGCACCTGACACTGCAATATCATTGAGCACAATTCCAATGTCCTGAAAATGCCCCCTTATTATACCTATACCCTCTTCCTCCCCTCAGAACCTCTTGTGGCCACTGCTTCCTCATCAATGATAAAAGTTCTCCCATTACTAGAATCACAATAAGTCTGTAACAGAATAACAGTCAGTCTACTGTAGTCCATCATTCATTCCCCAATTGCAAGGTTTCTGGAAAGGTGATGCCCAGTCTGTCTCTGAGAGTAGGCTTAGATCCCAAGGGGCAGGCAGATGAGACTATCTTCTTGAAGTTGCAGACTCTGTTCTTTGGAATGGCTGTTGTCCATTCTCATCTCCTTGACAGATGTCCTTGGTAAGTTCAATGAACTGGAGAGTAGGTGTTGCAAATCTCTTGAGCTTCAGAGCCCACTGGCACATAGAAAGCCCAAAACTATAAGTCTTGTGGACATAAACCTATCAGTTCTATTACTAACTATAGGTTCAAATACAATGGGCAGAAGAGCCATGTGTTTGTAAACTACAACTGAGTCCAACTCTGTCACACTGGGGAGCATAAATTCCAAAGTAGGACCCAATGGCGGGGTGCCAAACTCCTCAAACATCGACCCAGCCTATAGTGTCTGGCTGTCTGCAGAGCCCTCGGGAACCTAGCTATTTGAGGCAATTATTTACTATGGCAGTCAATCAGTCCTGCTAGGATGTACATAAATGTAACATCTAGCATGACCTCCCCATTCACTTTGAAGTCTCTTAACCATATAAACTCATTTGTCTTTACTCTTTCCTCCTTTTGATCAATGTCCAGTTGCATTGCTACTTGGTGCTTGGTGGTAATCCCTCGGTGCACGGGAGCCTCATCCCTGGGCATTATGTCCCATGCCAGGGGGAAGATAGTGTATTTATATGCTGAATTTGGCTAAGAGGCCACACTTAAGCAACAAGGACGCTCTCAGGAGGTAACTCTTAGGCAGCCTATAACACTAAGCTAGGTTTCAATTTCAAAAGTAAAGGTTCAAAAGCACAGTCATCAATATCAAGGGTCCATCAATGGCCCATCCTCTTTTACTAGTCACTGCCTGTATACTCAGGGGGTTCTTGCTGTCCCATTAAGGAATATGGCAGAACTGGAAATTTAATGTTCTGGTTATTGTGTGAATCTTCACCCACTGTGACAATGCCCCATGAACATCTGACCACATGCCTTACATATATGCCCCAGGTGAACCTCTTCCCATGAATCGCCCATCATTGACAGCCCACACCATTGATCCTCCCCTGCCACAGTTGGAACCCTTCTTAGATCCAACATTTATTCAAAAAATGAAGCCAATGAAATAACCAAACAGAATAAGAAAATGAAATGATAGGTTAAAAAATAAAATTGAAAAAAATTGAAAAAAAATTAAAAATAAAAAATTTTCATTGTGCCTTTCATCACTATAAGATCTGTTGTCTTGTATGTGCAGTGACATTTTCTTCCATTTATTCCCCCAGAGTCTTATTTTCTTCACTGTACCTTCAGAGAAGCTTTAGGTTATTAAAAAAAAGCCATGTACAGAATATAGGGTATTCCCATATACCCAATATCTTCCCCCTTTTCCTGTTTCCCCCATCAATAACATTTTACATGTGGATGGTACATTTGTTACAATTGATGTACAAATATTGAAGCATTGCTACTAACCATGGTCAATGATTTACATTATGGTTTATAATTTGGACCCTACACTTTTATAAATTTTGATGACATTTAACAAGGCCTGCATCCATCACTGTAAGACCATGTGGAACAATTCCATCACCCCAAAAATGCCCCAAGTTCCACCTATTTTATTTCTCTCTTGCCTCCCCTTGGGATCTGGGCAAGCATCGTGCTTCATTCCATAAGAACGAGATTCATAGTTACTTACAACAACACTGAGGGCTTCATACACTGGCCTGTCCTCCCATTTAAGGCACTGCCTATAATCTCAAGAGACTCCTGCCACTCTGAGAACACAGCAGGACTGACTCCCCAGGAGACCACAACTTCCCTCTCATTATGTGGGTCTCCACCCTCTGATAACACATACTATGATGGGATGAACACTCACACACTCCCTAGAGGCCTGCCTCAGGTGTACCATGTCCTGCATGCTCCCCACATCCAAAACCCTAAACCAATAACTCTCCCTTCCATATTTGCCAAAGTAACATTCTCAATGTTGTCGTTTCAACCACATACCCACAAATCCCCAGTGTTCACCTGCTCCCTCCCCAACCCTCCTCCCAGTTCCCTGTACAGTCCAACCCACCTTCCCCTCCCCAACCCCTCACAAACCAGCACCACTGAACCCAAGAGCCTCACTGCACCACTGTCACACCCATTCACTACACAACTAATCCCCAGAGCTCATCTGTTCCCTTCCCCAACCCTTGCCCCAGTTCCATGGACAGTGCAATCCACCCCCACCCTACCCCCTCGCAGACCAGCACTACCCGTCCCAATAGCCTCACTGCACCACCATCATGCCCAGTCACTGCACAGATAGATACAACCTTCCACCTTATCATCAATTTTGCCCATAAAGGCACTGGCCCACAACCCACTACACCATTTCTGACAGACACTTAAATTTAAGAAAGGATTAAAATAAAGTGGTCATTTATTGGCAAAGCAGCTGTGTTTCATAGATAGGGCACTGACCTTGGAGTTTCCACTCCCAGGTGTGAATCCAGCTCTGAGTCACATTAAGTTGTGAGATCTCAGGCAAGACATTGGACCATTAATTAACCTTCCCAAGCATCTACAGTACATACTTGATATATATTAAGTCATTCATAGACAAATGTAATGGTTGATATATTCTCCTCCTCCTCAGGTGGAAAAACTGAGGTACAGAATTATACATGCAACAATGACAAAAAAAACAGAAGTGAACTTCCTCAGAAGTCAAAAGTTTTGTCAGTCAAAGGACATTATCAAGAAAGTGTAAAGAACCTACAGAAAAGTTGCAAATCTTATTTCTAGTATGGGTTTAAATAGCCAGTATGTATAAAAGAACACCTACAACTCAACAACAAAAAGAAAAAAAAACAATTAAAAATGGGCAAAGGACTTGAATAGATAATTCTCCAGAGGATATATCAAGTACCAATAAGCACATGAAAAGATATTCAAAGTCATTATTCATTAGGGAAATTCCTATAGAACATACAATATCTGCAGGGTCAGCATTTGTGGATACATGGAGATTGAAATGATCTGGAAGATGTCAAGAAGACACTGCTAATTTTGGAAATTTAGGTGAATACAGAACAAATGGGAGGCACCATGGAAACCTGTCACTGAATTTTAGAACCATTTGTAGGCTGATTATTACAAGTTACTTTAGATTGCCATTAACTACAATTCTTTTCTTCTATTGTCTTTGCTATTCTTCTTACAGTAAGAAGGATGGCCCAGCAGCAGCTCATACTGTACTTGTTAATCCACAAACTCCACTCTACCCTCCTGCCCAAGGCTAGAATACTACTTGAGTAATTCATGGTTAAACAATTAGTGTGCTCACAGATACTCTGTGTCATCCAAGCTCCCAAGGAATAAATGATAGTGGAGCTTCCCAAAAACCAAGAAGATGAGGTAGCCCAACTAATGCTGAGGTGAGGTCACTATTCTTTGTCTAAGATATAAATGTTATCCTTTTTGTTTCTTTCTCTTTCCATTGACTTCAGATAAGGTTATCTAATTAATATAATATATTTCATACATACAATTTCCTAGGAGAGGCAAGTGTCGAGTGCGGTCCTCTTCAAACTGACCCCTTCTTTAAAAGAGCATCCACAAAAGGCAGCAGATTATAAACTATGTGGTTGGGGTCTTTACCTCAGCAAAATTTTTCCCTCCACTGATTAAGAATTTTGTAATCACAAAGCAAAACGGACTTGAGAGATTTATGTTCAAGCAAAGCATGTGCCCTACCACAGATGTCCCTCCACTTGCTTATGGGGTCTTCGACTTGACCACAGTTTCCCATCTGTTCTTCTAAAGCACCAAGGGAACAAAGTACCTGAGCAAACACTACACAGCATGATCCACTATGGAGTTTTCATTTCTGTAATTGGGAATGACACTAAGCAGAAACAAAAACAGCACATATTTTGGAAGCACTCATGTTTGAGGAAATATCTGCATAAGAAAATCAGAACATTCTTGCTGGCTTTGTCTGGAGAGTCATTCTGTTTCCATATCCCGGAAGAAATGAAGATTGGGGTATGGCTAAAGAAAAGAGAGTTTCCAGGTAAAGAACTAGGTCTTACAAGCATCAATGTTCCCTTAGATGGCATGGACTCTGTGTACAGGGACTGGGGACTGTCTATGTGCAAGTCTGAGTGGTGTGCTTGTGAATGTGGGGGCAGGGGAGGGGGTGTGAGTGTGTGTCCTGGAGAGGGACAGTGGGATGCATATCCTTGAACACACTTCTAGCCTCCACTCTACACCCAGATCCAAAATTCAAGGATTAGGAATAAAATCTGAACTTGTTCTCAGTTGAGAGGGATTGCTGTCCAGCTGCCCCTCAATACTTCCCAAGGCCTGGCAGCCTTTCTGGAGGACTTGTGTGAAGGGGCTATTGCCTGGCTTGTTCCACACACTGGCTCTCACACTCCTGCTGACATGGTTTCCTGGAATGAACCAGACCCACCACAGAATCTCTGGACCACAGGGCCCAGGGCTCCCTGCTCTTCTCAGAACCCACAGCTCCAGTGAGACAGGTCAGCCTTGTCCCCCAGACTCTACCAATGCCCCTCCCTGTGAAGTTTCCTCAGGCCATAGTTTTCCTGCACTGGGCCACTCCAACAGGCATAAATGTTTTCTTCCTTCCCCCAGCTGTCAACACTGTTCCAGAGCAAGTCTGGTTCCAAAAATTATTCTGCACTGGTTCAAGAGAAGAGACTTGGGAAGAATGAAGAGTTGAAGAGAAAGAAGAGGAAATGTGGAGCAGGTCAGAAGAAGGGAAGGGAAATAAGTGCATATGGAATCCACTGCTTTTCTAGCTTTCTTTTTGGCATTTCAGGAAATTCAGCAAAACTGAGGGGAACACTAGGTAACTGCAATTAACATTTTATGTGGGGGACTTCCGGCAAGATGGTGGCTGAGTGAGCTTGCCTTGCCTTCTCTCCTGGGAAGAGGCAGCTGGGCACCGCTGGAGGTTCTCCGGGACCAGGCTTTTTCAGGATTTTTTCAGGGCAGGAAGTGTCTGGACATCGATTTGGTGGGAAGGTAATGGAAAGGACTGGTCTATAAGATATAATTTGGGACTTTTCAGGAGGGGGAGGCAAGATGGCAGCTGAGTGAACTTCCCGGTTACTAGCTCCTGGGGGGAATCGGCTGGGAGGCGTCGGAGACTCTTTGGGACCGGCTGTTTCGGGATTTTTCCTGGTCCGGAGGTGTCTGGACATCGATTTGGAGGGAAGGTAACAGAGAGGATCCATCTGTGAAATATACACGGAGATCCCAGCTACGTGTGGAGGACTCCCTCCTTGGGTAGGCGGAGCCGAGGCAGCTAGCACCGCAGCGGGTGGCGGGCGGGAGAGCCGAGCCGTGCTGTGCCGCAGCGGGTGGCAGGCGAAGGAGCCGAGCCCGGCCTCACCGCGGCGGGTGGGGGGGCCGAGCCCGGCTGAGCTCGGCCGAGCCCAGCCGCGCTGCGCCGGGCAGCGAGCGGGAGAGCCGAGCCGCGCTGCGCCGCGCCGGGCGGCGGGCGGGAAAGCCGGGCCCAGCTGGGCCCAGCCGAGCCCCGACTGGCGGGGAAGCCGAGCCCAGCCGAGCCGCGGCGGGCGGCAGGCGGGGGACCCGAGCCCAGCTGAGCCCAGCCGAGCCCAGGCGAGCCGCGGCGGGCGGCAGGCGGGGGACCGGAGCCCAGCTGAGCCCAGCCAAGCCTGGCGGCGGGGTTTCTGTTCTTTGGTTTTGTTTTGTTTTGTTTTTTGTTTTGTTTTGTTTTGTTTTGTTTGTTTTTTTATTTTTTGTTGTTGTTGTTCTTGTTGTTCTTTTTTTTTTCAATCCTCTCTTTCTTGTCCCCAATATTCTTCTTATACTATTTTACCTTAACAATACAATAGGTCCTACAGGAAATACCTCACATTTGCTGGGTTTCCTGACCCTCCACTGCCTCATTTCTCTGTGAATAGATTTAGCCTATCTACACTATCCCCTTTCTCCTACAACTTGATATCCTCCACCATCTGCTATCTCTCCTATATTCCATCTCCCTTTCTTTGATCCACAAAGTGTCTAACTCTTAATTTCTAATACTTTTGTTTAGTTTTCCATCTGGTATTCGTCCCTGAAACTATTACCTTTCTTTTCTCTTTCCCTCTCTCACGAAAACAATAGCCTCTTAGTACGTACCACATTCCTCCCATTTTCAGTCGTCTACCTCATTATAGGTACTTTCCTACTACTATAACTCTACACAATTTACATGATCTAAGCTCCATCCTCCCAGAACTCATATTGTTGCTTTGTAAACAGATATCACCAACACTACTTCACACTTTTTCCTTCCTTACACAATTGACTTTCCCCAGCACTAATACTTTCCTTTAAAGTGAGCTTAACTAGCAATAAGAAATTGGAATAAGAAGAACAAAGTGACAAAGAGAAAATATAACACTTACGCAAAAACAACAACTAATTAATCTGCAAGACTAGACAAAGAAGCTAAGGAACTGATTAAATCCGTCAAGAAAAAATGTTGACAAGACAGCAACAAAAATCTACAAACCAAACCAGTAATCAGGAAAACATGGCTGAATCCAATCAACAAACTGAAAATCAGGAAGGGGGGCAGGACTTCGCACAAGCAATGAAAGATCTCAGAACATTTATCACCGACAAATTTGATGAAGTAATGAAAGAGGTTAACAGCGTGAAGGCAACACTTGGAGGGGAAATTGCAGACATGTGCAAAAAAATAACAGATATGATGGAAATGAACACCACAATTCAAGAAATCAAAAATACACTTGCAGCAAATATCAGCAGACTAGAAGAGGCAGAGCAGAGAATTAGTGATGTGGAAGACAGTGCATTGGAAATCAAACAGATAGTAGAAGTGGTCAATAAAAAGGTAGAAAAAATCCAGATAGGACTTAGGGACCTGAATGATAACGCAAAACACTCAAACATACGTATTATAGGCATTCCAGAAGGAGAAGAGAAGGGAAAGGGGTCAGAAGGAGTGTTGCAGGAAATAATGAATGAAAACTTCCCAAATCTAATGAAAGAGACAGATGTACATATCCAAGAAGCACAGCGCACTCCACTGGTCATAAACCCCAACAGGCCCACCCCAAGACATATACTTGTCAAATTATCCAATGCTCAAGACAAAGAAAAAATTCTAAAAGCAGCAAGAGAAAAGAAAACCATCACATACAAGGGAAACTCCATAAGATTAAGTGCTGATTTCTCATCTGAAACGATGGAGGCAAGAAGGCAGTGGTATGATATAGTCAAGGTACTAAAGGAAAAAAATCTCCAACCAAGAATACTCTATCCAGCTAAACTAGCATTCAAAAATGATGGAGAGTTCAAAATATTCACAGATAAACAGAAACTGAAAGAGTATATCAACAAGAAACCTCCCCTTCAAGAAATTCTTAAGGGAATTCTGCAGGAAGAAAGGAAAAAACAGGACAGTCAGAGATGGAGGAGAGTGCAAAAGCAACAAGAAAGACAAAAATAGAAGGGGAAAATAAAATAATACAAACAAAATATAACAAACACAAATCCAACCAAAATATGGCTACCATAAATAACTCTCTAAACGTAATAACACTGAATGTCAACGGATTAAACTCACCTATCAAAAGATTCAGACTGGGACACTGGATAAGGAAATACGACCCATCTATATGCTGCCTACAAGAGACACATCTTAGACCCAGAGACTCATGGAGGTTGAAAGTGAATGGCTGGAAAACAATCATACAAGCAAACAACAACCAAAAAAAGGCAGGAGTAGCTATATTAATATCAGACAAAATAGACTTTAAATGCGAAACAATTGTGAGAGACAAAGAAGGATACTATATTTTAGTGAAAGGGACAATTTGTCAAGAAGATCGAACAATCATAAATATTTATGCTCCTAACAAGAGCGCCTCTAAATATGTGAGGCAAACGCTGGAAAAACTAAGTGAAAGAATAGATGCATCTACAATTATAGTGGGGGATTTTAATACACCACTATCAACTCTGGACAGAACATCTCAAAAGAGAATCACTAAAGAAACAAAACATTTGAACAGTATATTAGAAGAGCTGGATCTAATAGACATATATAGATCATTACACCCAAACACAGCAGGATATACATTTTTCTCAAGCGCACATGGAACATTCTCCAAGATTGACCATATGCTAGGCCACAAAGAAAGGCTTAATGAATTCAGAAAGATAGAAATCATACAAAACAATATCTCTGACCACAGTGGAGTCAAGCTGGAAATTTGCAAGGGACAGAGACCCAGACTTCACATGACAATTTGGAAATTAAACAGCACACTCTTAGAAAAACAGTGGGTCAAAGAGGAAATCTCAAAAGAAATCAATGACTACCTTGAAACAAATGATAATGATAACACAACATACCAAAATTTATGGGATGCAGCAAAAGCGGTACTGAGAGGGAAATTTATAGCCATAAATTTATATATCAAAAAAGAAGAAAGAGCAGAAATTGAAGAATTAACTGCACATTTGAAGGAATTAGAAAAACAACAACAAAGTAACCCAACAGGAAGAAGAAGGAAGGAAATAACAAAGATAAGAGCAGAACTAAATGAAATAGAAAATAAGAAAGCACTTGAAAAGATAAACAAGACCAAGAGCTGGTTTTTTGAGAAGATCAACAAAATTGACAAACCTTTAGCGAGACTAACAAAGAAAAAAAGAGAAAAGATGCAAATACACAAAATAAGAAATGAGAAAGGTGATATCACCACTGACCCCACAGAAATAAAGACTATCATAAGAGGATACTTTGAAAAACTATATTCCAACAAAAATGACAATTTAGAGGAAATGGACAAATTCCTAGAAATACATAAGCAGCCCATACTGACGAAAGAAGAAATTGATGATCTTAACAAACCAATCACAAGCAAAGAGATAGAATCAGTCATTAAAAATCTCCCAACTAAGAAGAGCCCAGGGCCAGACGGCTTCACAGGTGAATTCTACAAAACATTCCGGAAAGAACTAACACCAATCCTGTTGAAACTATTCCAAAAAATCGAAACAGAAGGAACACTGCCTAATTCCTTCTATGATGCCAACATTACCCTAGTACCAAAGCCAAACAAAGACACCACAAGAAAGGAAAATTACAGACCAATTTCTCTAATGAACCTAGATGCAAAAATACTTAACAAAATACTTGCTAATCGTATTCAACAACACATTAAACGAATTATACACCATGACCAAGTGGGATTTATCCCAGGTATGCAAGGATGGTTCAACATAAGAAAATCAATCAATGTAATACACCATATAAACAGACTGAGAGAAAAAAACCACATGATTATATCTATAGATGCAGAAAAGGCATTTGACAAAATACAGCACCCCTTCCTGATAAAAACACTCGAAAAGATCGGAATACAAGAAACTTTTTGAACATGATAAAGAGTATATATGAAAAACCTAAAGCCAACATTGTTTACAATGGCGAAATCCTGAAATCCTTCCCTCTAAAATCAGGAACAAGACAAGGATGCCCATTGTCTCCACTCCTATTTAACATTGTCTTGGAAGTACTGGCTCGAGCACTGAGACAAGAACCAGATATAAAAGGCATTCAAATTGGAAGGGAAGAAGTCAAAATTTCATTATTTGCAGATGACATGATCCTATATATAGAAAACCCTGAGAGATCTTCAACAAAGCTCCTAGAACTCATAAATGAGTTTAGCAAAGTCGCAGGTTATAAGATCAATGCGCAAAAATCAGTAGCATTTCTATACACCAATAATGAGCAAGATCAGGAGGAAATCAAGAAACAAATACCATTCACAATAGTAAATAAAAAAATCAAATACTTAGGAATAAATTTAACTAAAGAGGTAAAAAACTTATACATCGAGAACTATACAAGATTGTTCAAGGAAATCAAAGAAGACCTAAATAAATGGAAGAATATTCCCTGTTCATGGATAGGAAGACTGAATATTATTAAGATGTCTATCCTACCAAAACTGATCTACACATTCAACGCAATCCCAATAAAAATCAACACAGCCTTCTTTAAGGAACTAGAAAAACTAACTATGAAATTTATTTGGAATAAAAAGAGGCCCCGAATAGCCAAAGACATATTGAAAAAGAAAAACGAAATAGGAGGAATCACACTTCCTGACTTCAAAACATACTACAAAGCTACAGTAGTGAAAACAGCATGGTACTGGCATAAGGAGAGACACACAGACCAATGGAATCGAATTGAAAGTTCAGATATAGAACCTCATGTATATAGCCATATAATATTCAATAAAGCCACCAAACCCTCTCAACTGGGAGAGAATGGCCTATTCAACAAATGGTGCCTGGAGAACTGGATAGCCATATGTAGAAGAATGAAAGAGGATTACCATCTCACACCTTATACAAAGATCAACTCAAGATGGATCAAAGACCTAAATATAAGAGCCAAGACCATAAAGACCTTAGAAAGCAGTGTAGGGAAACATCTACAGGACCTTGTAATAGGAAATGGCTTCATGAATATCACACCAAAAGCACGAGCAGCAAAAGAACAAATAGATAAATGGGACTACCTCAAAATTAAAGCCTTCTGCACCTCAAAGGAGTTTGTCAAGAAAGTAAAAAGGGAACCCACACAATGGGAGAAAATATTTGGCAACCATATATCTGATAAGAGACTTATAACTTGCATATATAAAGAACTCATAAATCTCGAAAACAAAAAGATAAACAACCCATTTAAAAAATGGGAAAAAGATTTAAACAGACACTTCTCCAAAGAAGAAATACAAATGGCTAAAAAGCACATGAAAAAATGCTCCAAATCCCTAGCTATCAGGGAAATGCAAATCAAAACTACAATGAGATACCATCTTACTCCCATAAGATTGGCAGCCATGAAAAAAACAGTAGAATACAAATGCTGGAGAGGATGTGAAGAAAGGGGAACACTCATCCATTGCTGGTGGGAATGCAGAAGGATCCAACCATTCTGGAGGACAGTTTGGCAGTTTCTCAAAAAATTATCCATAGATTTGCCATATGACCCAGCAATACCACTGCTGGGTATATACCCATCAGATCTGAAAACAAGGACACAAACCGATATATGTACACCAATGTTCATAGCAGCATTGTTCACCATCGCCAAAAGTTGGAATCAATCCAAAAGTCCATCAACAGATGAGTGGATCAATAAAATGTGGTATATACACACAATGGAATACTACTCAGCTGTAAGAACCAATACACTACAATCGCACGTGATAACATGGATGAACCTTGAGAATCTTATGTTAAGTGAAGCAACCCAGGCATTGAAGGACAAATACTATATGACCTCAATGATATGAAATAAGTTAACTGCCTCAGAGAGCTAGAGTCTGGAAAAGTGGCTTACTGGAAATCGGGGGGTGGAGGAAGGATGTGAGTTAATGTCTGTAGGGGTGGAATCTGTGATGAGCTGGGGGTAAGTATGAGCACAAAGAAGGGACAAAATGGGGGCAAGGGGTTACCTTCGGGTGGGTTTTCTGGGTTTGAGGGGGGCTGGGGATGGGAAGAGGGGTAATATGGTCCAAGAAATAGGTGGGAGGGAGGGGCAACATACAAACATGGGAGAGTGCCAGAAGTTCGTTGAGAACTAAATGTTGAGTAAAACGTATCAAAGTATAAGTAGGAGGGTCACCTGGTTAGGACGCTCAGGGGGTATGGTCTGATGTGGGACGGACTCCGGAGGGAATAGCTGAAGGCTCATTCTGCCAAGGTGGGTTCTACCATTGGGTGGGGTGGACCCATATCCTGGGGAAGACTAATGCCGTCGAATAGAGAGAACTGTATCTCTCGTGAGAAAGGACGGCTCCCAGGGCATTAGACTGGCAGGTGTTGTGGGCCCTAAGGGGAGGGGAAAATGGATGTGCAATGGATAGAACAAAGGTAAATAAGGGGGCAAAAGAGGAGTTATGTGAGAGTACACGAGGATGAATATAAAACAGCTAATATTACACCAAAAACATATAGGGGACGACAGACTAATAATGAAAACCATAAGACAAAACATAGGATAACTAAAAAATTTAGAAAACTGTACAACCTAAAGTATGGACCACATAGTAAGCACAAATGTTACCTTGTTTGAAAACTATAGTTTCAGAATCTGTACATCAGTTTCAGGAAATATGATATGAATAAGTTAAAAGATTATTGCTGTGGAAGGGAAAAGGTTTTATGGTGGATCTGGGGAAATACTGTATATTGTATATATGAACTTTGGTGATCTAAGGCTCTTCTGAAGCTGACATTATGTTGGGATTCACTTTACAGGAAGTTTTGGATCACAGAGTGGTTCAACAATGGCAGCGGAGGAATACTGATATGGGATGTTATTGACAGGATATATATGGTTGACAGGGAGTTATACAGGGCATATGCCCAGGGTATATGGTAATGTCTATATATACTCATAGTGGAAACAATTAAAAACAACAGCTGGGGGGGTACTGGGCTCCTGGCCGGGGGGTCACTGTTGTGGGCCCTGGGAGAGCAGCGGCAATCCTCCAGGTGCAACGGCAAGAACCAGGAAGGAAGGAGGGCCCAACAGTGGGCTCTTGATACTAATGGCTACACTTTTGAGCCTATGCACCTGCAATAAGAACAAGGCCTAGAGTAGCATTGTGCCTGGGGGTTTCCTCCTGACAGCCTTCATGTTACTCAAATGTGGCCACTCTCACAGCCAAACTCAGCGTGTAGATGTGATGCATTCCCCCCAGCGTGGGACACGACACCCGGGGATGAGCCTCCCTGGCACCGAGGGATCACTACCACATACCAGCTGAAGAAGCAACTAGAAAATGACCTTGAATTAAAGATTCAATGCGGAACAGCAGAATATACCTGTCTACATATAATAACATGACTTCGGGAAGCGGTTTGACCTAATGTAAGGGGGAAATGGAAAGGAGAAATGAGATTATAAGGCTGTGAGTCTCTAAAAAAGAGTCTGGAGGTTGTCAGAAGGAATACCCCTATGTACAACTGAACAGAGTCTAAGAGACAGATAAGGTAGATACAACCCCAGGTATTGGTTCTTTTGAGGGATAAAGAGACCCACGGGTTCTATGGTCATGGCAGAAGGGGTTCACTGCCATGACAGATGGCCCTTCTTTGGAGCTGGTGTTTCTGCATGATGGAAATGGACTCAGAGGGGATCTCTTTTCACAAGACTTGCATGCTACTTTATTGGAATTGTAGTTGGTGCTGAGTTTAAGATATATGTAGGGGATTTGAATCTCTGGACTGATAATATGAAACCCAGGCCCAGAGCCTCAACAGACTTCAGCTCCTACACTTTGACTTATTGGACTTACTCCACTCAGCTAACATGGAGTTGAAGAAGGTCAACCACCACAACATGGAGCCTAGAGTGTCTACAACTAGAAGCGGGAAGAGTGCATCCAGTACCCATGTGGAATCTAAGCCCTCACTTGACATAGGTGTGCAATGGACACAACCAATCCAATGTCCACAGAGAAAATGTGGAATGGGTGTGGGAACGGTAGCCATGGGGGCTGCTGGGTGTGGGGAACGGGAGGAAGAGATGAGATGTGGAGGCATTTTCGGGACGTGGAGTTGTCCTGGATAGTGCTTCACAGACAATTACGGGACACTGTAGATCCCCCCAGGGCCCACTGGATGGAACGTGAGAGAGTCTGGGCTATGATGTGGACCATTGACTATGGGGTGCAGTGATGCTCAGAGATGAACTTATCAGGTGCAATGGATATATCACGATGATGGGAGAGAGTGTTGCTGTGGGGGGAGTGGGGGGCGGGGGCGGTGGGGTTGAATGGGACCTCATATATTTTTTTTAATGTAATTTAAAAAAATAATAATAAATAAATATTTTTTTTAAAAAAACATTTTATGTGAACATGCAAGTGGAGCTGGGAACTAGCTGGTAAAAATAGGCACAGGAGGTAAAGATGCCTTGACAACTTCTACCCAGGGGACAGAAACGCTTTCCATAAAAGCCCTTTAGTTGCTTGGCCATCCATCCAATGGCTCCTTAATTTGGGCAAGAGAGCTGTAGGTGCATGTAGGGTCACTGTATACAGCTTCCTCTTCCTTTAATCTGTGCCTTTCCAGATTCTAGAACTTGTGTTTGTGTTTCAGATCCTAGTATCAACAGCTACAAAGACCATGCATGAACTGAAAGTCTTTGCCAGAGCCTCAGAGGAGCTGGTGTTTGCAGACTGAAAGGCATAATTCCATGAAATGGAGAAACCTCAGTACTCAACCCCTTATACCCATTCTCTAATCAGCTGATTTAGTGAAAGTCTGGTTTTTAGTTTGACAGATTTAAAGTGAGGTTTATAGACTTTACTTTTAATGTTAGGTATTATTATATTAAACAATATTTATCTCCTACAAGTTTTCTTAATATTTATCAAGCACCCTAAAGAGAGTTAGAACTTCCTGAATTATCCTATGTCTGTTTCCCTAGTAGCTTTCACCAAAGACACTCTCTCTCATACAACCCTCATTTAGTCATAGTGGAACAAGTATAAATGTAATACTTAGTTAAGCATCTGTCCTCGGGTCAATGTTTTTCTAAACATACCTTTACTGAACTTTGTTCACTCAGCTGGAAGGGAATGTGGGAACAATATTACCCAGGGTCTAACAGTAATAACTTGGACTTCCTGTCTTTTATACTTGCAAATTAATTTTGTTGGGTATAAAATTAATGGCTCCATTTTCTTCTGACACAATGCACTGTCTTCAAAAACCTTGATGGGGATCTAATTTTCTTTCTATCTATTGTGCTAAACGCACAAATGATTTTTCTTTTTCTGCAAAGCCCATCAATTCTACTACACTATATATTGTCATTATATTCATTCTTATTCAGTGCTCAGTATGTACTTTCAATAAGAAACTTCAAAGCATTCCTTCTATTTACAGACAAAAATGACATCTTAAAATTTGTTTCAGGTCTCTGCTTTGGTTTTGTCTTTTCATGCACTCCAGTTATTAACATCCTGGTCTTCTGTACCTATCATTAGCTTTTGACACTTTTTCTCAAATCTTTAAACAAATTTTTATTTCTCTTGAATATTTTTTCTCTTCATCAATTTCTATTTCTTATAAGGCATTATCATTCACTGTGTTTCTTCTAGCTTGCATTACATTTTGAAGTGATTTTTCCTTCTTCTTTCCACATTTCTGTCCCTTCATTTTTTATTTCTTATCTGATGTCTTTTCATACCTTCCTTCATTTTCTTAATGCCTTATGCCATGTTTTTTTGAAAAACTACAACATAAAGGACACTGAAATGAAGATTTTTCATTTCATTCTATGCTGTTACTCTGCATTTATTCCTTTTTTTTGCCCTCTATTACCTTTGTATGTCGATTGACATGAGTATTTTTTCTATTGGTCAATTTATATGATTTTCCCCCTTGAATTTGTAGGCAGTATTATGATTCAGAATAGCTTTCCCAACCTCACAGAGCTGTCTCTCCTGTAGTTTCTGTAAAATGCTCAAAAATATGGCAGTTTAATTCTGGGTATTTCCTGGTTCCATATTTTTCCCACTCTTAAATATAGGTCTTTGTTCTCTCTGCCTCTATTGTACCCTGTTGTTTCCATTCTGCATATGATTATTGGGGTTTTTTTTAGATTTATTTTTTTTATTTATTTCTCTTCCTCCCCCCTGTTGTCTGTTCTCTGTGTCTGTTTGCTGTGTGTTCTTCTTTGTCTGCTTCTGTTGTTATCAGCAGCACAGGAATCTGTGTTTCTTTTTGTTGTGTCATCTTGCTGAGTCAGCTCTCTATGTGTGTGGTACCATTTTTGGGCAGACCGCACTTTTTTCATGCTGGGTGGCTCTCCATATTGCATGCACTCCTTGCCTGTGGGGTTCCCCTATGCTGGGGACACCCCTGCGTGGCACGGCACTCCTTGCATGCATCAGCACTGCATCTAGGCCAGCTCACTACATGGGTCAGGAGGCCCTGGGTTTGAACCTTGGACCTCAGATGTGGTAGGCAGATGCCCTAACTGTTGGCCCAAATCTGCTTCCCTTTAGTTTCTTATTACTGTTGAAACTGAAAGTTAAGTTCAAGTCAATTCAAAGAGGATTATCATCGGGAAAACGGACTTTGGCCCAGTGGTTAGGGCGTCCGTCTACCATATGGGAGGTCCGCGGTTCAAACCCCGGGCCTCCTTGACCCGTGTGGAGCTGGCCATGCGCAGTGCTGATGCGCGCAAGGAGTGCCGTGCCACGCAAGGGTGTCCCCCGCGTGGGGGAGCCCCACGCGAAAGGAGTGCGCCCGTGAGGAAAGCCGCCCAGCGTGAAAAGAAAGAGCAGCCTGCCCAGGAATGGTGCCGCCCACACTTCCCGTGCCGCTGACGACAACAGAAGCGGACAAAGAAACAAGACGCAGCAAATAGACACCAAGAACAGACAACCAAGGGAGGGGGGGAATTAAATAAATAAATAAATCTTTAAAAAAAAAAAAAAGAGGATTATCATCAATTTGTGATGTTAAATATAAACTCCAACATAACCCTACAAATATTTAAAAATTTTACAGTAAAAGAAACAAGAATGGGAAAAAACTGTTTCACTACAAAAGATCAACTATACAAAAAAGAAGGCAGGAATGGAGAAAATGAGGGGGAAAAGTATAAGATGTATAAAAAATGAATTTAAAATGCCTAAATGAATCCTGCTTTTCAAAGTACTTGCTTCAAAATAAATAGATTATAAGGTGTACACCCAAGAGACTTCAGTCTTTGGACTGTCCATGTCACAGCTGGGCTTTGAATCTCAACCGTTCATTGGACTCACCCAGTACAACTAACTAGAAAATGATGGCACAATAACGATGGGTTGATGACACAACAATGGTCCCAAGAAACATAAAGAGTCTACAGCTGTAAGCAAGATATTCTCATGCATCTTGCTCTATGGGAGGAAAGCCCCCTCTCAATTAGAGGTGGAATGGGCATCCATCCCAGAATCCTCAGCACTGGGGGAATGAACTATGGACTAAAGTAGACTTACTGGTATCTGACTACAGACTTATTGTGATTCTAGCAAAGGAAGATTTATATCATTGATGTGAAGGCAGTGGCCATTAGAGGTTCTGAGGGAAAGGAGAGGGAAAAACAGATGTAAAATGGGTGCATTCTTGGGACTTGGGAATTGCCCTGAATGACATTGCAATGACAGATACAGGCCATTATATGTCTTCCCATAACCTATAAAATTGTGTGGGAGAGAATATAAATTACAATGTTAACTATAATCCATGATTAGAGGCAATGCTCCAAAATGTGTTCATCAACTGTAATGAATGTACCACACTGATGGAGGATGTTAATGTTGGAAAATGGGGGAGGTATATGGAGGGGGGCATACAGAAATCCCCTATGTTTTTTATACATAATTTATGTAATCTAAGTATCTTTTAAAAAATAAAGAAGTAGATTAAACTCACCAATCAAAATACACATATTGGCAGAATATATTGTAAAAAATACTTCAAACACCTATGTTATTTTAAAGACACTCACTTTAGATCCAAAGAAACAAATAGTTTGGAAATTTTGAAAAGAAAAAAATGTTACATACTAAGAGTAACTAGAAGAGAGCAGGGGTGGTTAAACTACTAGCAGAATAAAATAGCCTTGTAGTCCAAAATTACAACAAAAGAAAATGGAGGACACTATATATTAAGAAAAGGGTCAATCCACCAGAAGGTATAGCAATAGACAACATATATACACAGAGCCACAAAATACATGAAACAACATTGGCAAAACTGAAAGACAAAATAGTTATACAGTAATAGTTGGAGACTTCAAAGCACCACTTTCAAGAATGAATCAACAGGAAGCAGACTTGGCCCAGTGGTTAGAGTGTCTGTCTACCACATGGGAGGTCCACGGTTCAAACCCCGGACCTCCTTGACCTGTGTGGAGCTGGCCCATGCGCAATGCTGATGCGCACAAGGAGTGCCCTGCCATGCAGGGGAGCCCCATATGGAAGGAGTGTGCCCCATAAGGAGAGCCGCCTAGTGCAAAACAAAGTGCAGCCTGCCTAAGAATGGCACCGTCAACATGGAGAGCTGGCACAAGAAAACTCAACAAAAGAGACACAGATTCCCATGCTGCTGAGAACAACAGAAACGGACAAAGAAGATGTAGCAAATAGACACAGAACAGACAACCCGGGGGGGGTGGGGGGGAAGGGGAGAGAAATAAATAAATAAATAAATCTTTTAAAAAAAGAGAATGAATCAGGGAAGTGGAGTGCCTTAACTGATAGAATGTCTGCCTACCATATAGGAAGTCCAGGGTTCCATAACCAGGGCCTTGAGGCCCATGTGGTGAGCTGGCCCATGCACAGTACTGCCATGTGCAAGGAGTGCTATGCCATGCATGGGTGCCTGCCATGTAGGGGTGCCCCATGCACAAGGAGTGCACCCCTCAAGGAGAGTCACCCCACATGAAAAACACAGCCCACCCAGGAGTGCCACCACACACAAGGAAGACCTGACACAGCAATATGATGCAACCAAGAGACACAAATTCCCAGTGCTACCTGACAAGAATGCAAGCAGACACAAAAGAACACACAGCTAATGGACACAGAGAGCAGACAACTGAGGGGAAGGGGAAAGAAATTAAATAAATCTTAAAAAAAAGAATGAGTCAATCATTAAGACAGAGTTTCAGAACAGAAAATGAGGATGTGAACAATATTAAAAACAAACTGCACCTAATATATATAGAACACCACTCAACAACAGTAGAATACTCATTCTTCTAAAGTGTCCATGGATCATTTTCCAGGCTAGGCACAAGACAACAAAAATTAAAAGATAGAAATCACAAAAAATCCTCTCCTACCCCAATGGATTTATATAAAAATCAATAGAAAGAAAACTGGAATTATACAATTAAGTGGAAAATATATGACCCATTTTTATATAACTAATGGGCTAATTTTCTGAAATCCACCTACAAAGAAAACCAGAAAATTCTTAGAGAAAAAAATTTTTTTAATGTGCAAAAAACTATGGAAAGGAGCAAGACAGTACTCACTAGGAAACATAACTATAAATTCTTATATTAAGGAAGAATGATATTAAAATCAATAACCTAATTTCATATGTTGAGGAAAGAAGAGAAAACCAAACCTAACATTAGTAGGAGGAAGGAAATAATAAAGATTACAGAGTGGAGACAAGTGAGATAAAAAATAGAAAAACAAATGAGAGGATCAATGAAACCAAACTTTGGTTCTTTGAAAAGATTAATAAAATTGACAAACCTTTATCCAGACAAACAAAGAGAAATGAGAGAAGATGCAAATAACTATTTAAGGAATGAAAGTGGGAACATTAACAGTCACCTGGCAGAATTTAAAGGGTTATAAGAGAATACTATGAACATTCATATGTCAACAAACTAGATAACTGAGAAGACATGAAAAAATTCCTAAAACATAAAAATAACCTGCCTTGACACAAGAAGATATAAAAGATCTTAACAGACATATGAAAGCAAAGAGATTGAATAAATAATCAAAAACCTCCCATCAAGGAAAGGTCAAAGTCCAGATGGCTTCAGGGAGAACTGTAACAAACATTCAAACAAGAATTAACATCAATCCTTCCCAAACTCTTCCAAAAAACTGAAGAGGTAGGAATTCTTCCTACCTCATTCCATAAGGCTACTATTGTTCTAATACCCAAACCAGATAGACACATCAAAAGACAAAGAATAACTTCCATATGAATATAGAAGCAAAAACTCCCAACAAAACACTGGCAAATCAAATCAAACTACATATATTATAAGGATTATACCCCATGGCCAAGGGTGACATATCCCCAGAATGCAGTGGTGGGTCAACCTAAAAAAATCACTCACTGTAGTAACACCACATTAAAACAAAGGAGGGAAAAACCTATGATCACTTCAATAGCACTGAGAAGGCTTCGGATGAAAGCTACCATGATTTCATAATAAAATCGCTCAGAAAAACAAATGAAAGGTAACAACCATAACAAGTAAATACAAAAAACTTACAGCTAACATCATAGTCAACATGAGAATGAAAGCTTGCAATGAAAGAATGAAACCTGAGGTCAAGAACAAGACAAGGATGCCCACTGTTACCACTTCTATTCAAAATTAAACTGGAAGTTCTAGTCAGGGTTATTAGGCCAAAAAAGAGAAAGGCATTCAATTCAGAAATCAAAAACTACCACTATTCTCAGATGGTATGATCCTTCATATTGAAGATCCCAAAGAATCCACAAGAAATCTACTATAAGAAATAAATTCAGAAAAGTTACAGGGTATAAGATAAACACCAAAAAAAAAATCAGTTTTGTTTTTCCATACCAGGAAAGAACAATCTGAAATGGGCATTAAACATCAATTCCAGTAGCTGCAACACCTACTCTGCAGTTCATTGGCGTCACCCAGGGTAACTAACAAGGAGGCGAGGATGGACAACCACCATACCAAGGAAACGAGAGTCTACAACTGCAAGCAAGAGAGTCCCATCCATCAGCCATATAGGACTGAAGCCTCCTCTCAATTAGAGGTGGAGTAGGTATCCCCATCCCAGAATCCTTAGGATTGGGGAATAAAATATGGATGAGAGTGGACTTACTGATATTCTACCATAGACTTATTGGTATTCCAGCAATGGAAGAAATTATATCATTGATGTGGAGACAGTGGCTGCTGGAGGTGCTGAAGGCAGAGAAAGGGAAAAAGAGGTGTAATATGGGGGCATTTTTGGAACATGGAACTGTCTTTAATGACACTGCAAAAACAGATACAGGCCACTATATATCCTAAAGAATTGAGTGAAAGTGAGTATAAAGAATATAAACTATAATCCATGCTTCATGGCAATGCTCCAAATGTGTTCATCAATGGCAATGAATGTACCACATTAATGAAAGAAGTTGTTAATGTGGGGAAGGGTGGTAGGTGTTTGGAATGGGGCATTTAGAAATCCTTTATATTTTTTGTGTAACATTTTCTGTAATCTAAGTACATTTGAAAAAATAAAAACTGTCTTACATAAAATTTCATTCACTATAGACTCTAAAAGAATAAAATAATAAAATACCTGATAATGAATTTAAATAAAGAGATGAATGGCCCATACACTGAAAACTCCAAAGCACTTAATTAAATCTGACCTAATTAATTTTAATTAATGATGACCTAAATAAATGACAAGATATATGTCCTTTTTTTCAGATTTAATATTGTTACAATATTAGTACTATCTGAAGTGATCTACAGATTAAATACAATACCTATCAAAATCTCCACAACCTTTTTTTAGGAATGGAAAAAGATCCTCAAATTCATATGGAATAGCAAGGCACCAACTAGTCAAAACAATCTTTCAGAAGTCTCTAACTATATAATAAGCACGCACAACCAAGATATCATCCCAAATTATACAACATAATGTAGACCAACTAGTCAAAACAATCTTTCAGAAGTCTCTAACTATATAATCAGCACACACAACCAAGATATCATCCCAAATTATACAACATAATGTAGAAAGAACAAGAAAAATCTCACCTATTCTCCAGGGGAAAAAACAATCAGCCAATACAGTCCCAAATGAACCAGAGAAGGAATTATCTGACAAAGCAGTCTCTGCTCAATGAGAAAGATAAATCCTCCAGGAATGAAATAAAAGATAGTTCTCAACAAAGAAACATAAACAACAAAAATGTAAAAGGAAACTTTAGACCTATATATAAAATATCCAAAATTCAAGGAAAACTAACAAGATGGTGGCAGAGTAAGGAGTTCCTAGAGTCAGCTCCTGCTACAGGGCAGTTAGTAATCACACAACACTATCTAAAGCACCTGTTGGGGACTCCAGGAAGCCAGAAGAGCATCCTGCAGCATCCTTGAAAGAATGGAAGGAAGGAGACTGCCCATCTGCAGAAAAGATTCAAAAGTAGAGCACACCATGCCCTGGAGGCCAGTGCCCATCCTCCACTGGAGGCACAAGCCACCTCAGGAGGTATTCCGCAGCTGGAATTGGAAGCTCCATTTCCCAAAAATGGGCAGGAAGATAAGACTGGACACCAGCTTCAGCTATTGATTAGTAATTTCGGCAGGTGAAAGTATAATCCTTAGAATGGCTAAAATTTGAACCTATCCAAGTCAGAAGATTTTGGTATCCACCCTGTTAACTCCACCCCAGGCACAAGGGAGGCAGATGGACTGAACATCCCAGTGCTGGTAGGGACCAACTTCTTTCCATCCAGATCAGATTGCAACTCTAGCCCAAGCCCCAGCCCTGCCTCCAGCATGGAGAAAGTTGGAGGGAACTTTGCCAGCCTCTCTGGAAAAATACAGGCCACACAATTGATGCCAGTTATCATCTTACACTGGTGGTGCAAGCCATCTAAGGAGCTCTTCTGTGGCTAGAATTGGAAACTCTATTTCCCAAAAACAGGGAAGGAAGAGATGCTTGGCCACCAATTTCATCTACTAATTAGTAAATTCAGCAGGCTGAAGTACAACCCTAAAAACAGCTAAAATTTTCACCTATCCAAGTCAGAAAGAGGACAGTAGTTATCATTTGACTTTGCCCCGAGCATGAGATGAAGCTGGGCTACCTGAAAATCAAAGTGCTGGTAGAGACCAGCTTTTTTCACCCTTATTAGCCTGCAGGCCTAGCCCAGGCTTCAGCCCCACCTCTAGCAGAGAGCAAGCAGATGGAGCCTGCACCACCCTCTCCAGGTAACTGCAGGTACATTCAGTGAGGAGACTGAATAGTGGGAACTCTACTGGGGCAACTACAGTCATGTTGGACATGCATGGCATAGATTATTGCCTACACCTGCAGCTCCATCTCCCCTAGGCAGGGGAGAAAAGGACTTGAAGCTTAATCAGTCACTCTGGGTGACCACAATTGAGGCCTGCAAAACTTGGATTATTACACACAGCTGTGGATCTGTCCCAACACCTGGCAAAGTAGAAAGTTGGGAGAAGCTTCATCAGTCCCTGGGGAAATGAGGGCAGCCTGAGCCTCCACAGCTCACAGCACCAACTATATCCTTGGCTCCTACTGCACAATCAACAAGGGAGAAAGGGCAGGAAGCTCTAAACTAAAGAGAAAGAATGCATCCAGAATAAATACTTCTAACAAGTCAGATGTGGAAACACCAACAAAAAAAACTACAATCCCCACCAAGGAACAGAAAGACACAGCCCAGTTGAAGGAACAAAATAGGCCTCCAGATGACATAAAGGAGTTGAGACAACTAATCATAGATGTTCAAACAAATCTTAACAAATTCAATGAGATGGCTAAAAAGATTAAGGATATTAAGAAGACATTGGATGAGCACAAAGAAGAATTTGAAAGAATACATAGAAAAAGAGAAGATCTTATCAGAATGAAAGGAACAATAAATGAATTTAAAAATTCATATGAATCATATAATAACAGATTTCAGGAGACAGAAGGATTGGTGAGCTTGAAGAAATGGCCTTTGAAATAAAACAGACAAAAGAACAGATGAAGAAAAGAATGGAAAAAATTGAACAAGGTCTCAAGGAACTAAATGATAGCAAGAAATATGCAAACAGTGACATGGGTGTCCCAGAAGAAGAAGAGAAGAGAAGAGAAAAAAGGCAGAAGGAATATTTGAAGAAATAATGGTAGGAAATTAACCAACCCTATTGAAGGACATGGATATCCACATTCAAGAAGCACAACATATTCCCATATGAATAAATCCAAATAGACCAACTCAGATACATATTAATCAGAATGTCAAATGCCAAAGATGAAGAAAGAATTCTGAGAGCAGCAAGAGAAGAGCAACACATAATATATAAGGGATACCCAATAAGATTAAATGTCAATTTCTCATCAGAAACCATGGAGGCAAGAAGACAGTGGTATTATATATTTAAGATACTGCAGGAAAAAAACTGCCAGAGAAGAATCTTACACCTGGCAAGATTGTCTTTAAAAATTGAGGGTGAGTTTACAATATTCAAAGATAAAAAGAAAAGGAGAGAACTTATAACCAAGAGACCAGCTTTGCAGTAAAGGTTAGGGTGTGTTATAGCCTGTAAAGAAAAAACAGGAAAGAGAGGTTTGGAAGAGAGTCTAAAAATGAAGATTATATCAGTCAAAGTAACTGAAAATCTAAAAACAGTGGTAAAAATAAAATATGACAGATAAAACCCCAACACTTACAAATAAACTTAACCAACATTTTAAAGCACTTGTATTCAGAAAACCACACCTCATTGCTAAAAGAAATTTTAAAAAGACCTATATATTTGGAAGAACATTCCATTCTCATTAATTGGAACACTACATGTCACTAAGATGTCAATTCTACTCAAATTGATATAAAGATTCAGTGCATTCCTGATAAAAATTCCACCAGCATTTTAAAAATGAATGGAAATTTATTTGGAAGGGTAAGGGGTCCTGAAAAGCCAGAAACATCTTAAAATAGAAAAGCAAAGTTGGAGGACTCTCACTTCTGGACTTTAAACTATATTACCTAGCTACAGTGGTTAAAAACAGCATGGTATTGGCATAAAGACAGACTCAGAGACCGATAGAACGAAATTGGTGGTTTCAGAAACAGACCCTCACATCTAAGGTCAAGAGATTTCTGACTAGCCTGCCAAACCCATCCAGGGCAGGCAGACAGTCCATTCAACAAATGGTGCTGGGAGAACTGGATATCCATAGTTAAATGAAGGAAAAAGTATCCCTACCTGACAACTTATACAAAAATTAACTCAAAATGGAACAAAAACTTAAATATAAATTCAAGAACCATAAGGCTTTTAAAAGAAGATGTAGGAAAATATCTTCAAAACCTGGTGGTTGGTGGTGGATTCTTTTTTTTTTAATACTTTTTTAAAATTAAAGTTAATAGAGCACAAAGAACGTTACATTAAAAAACATCAGAGGTTCCCATATAATCTACTCCCCATGCTCCAACCCCATCATTTTTGTAAATTGTATTTTTTGAAGATATATACATCACAAAAAATGTTACACTAAAAATTGTACTCCCCACACCCCCTACTCCACTCCTCCCACACCAACAACCTCCCCTATCATTGTGGCACACTCATCACACTGGGTGAACACATTTTGGAGCACGGATGCAGGTGGTGGATTCTTTTTTTTTTTTTTTTTTGTCCTTGTAGGTCAATGAATATTTATTGAATAAATCTTAAGATGAAGTGTTTTTCATCCTCCCAAACCACCCTATTACTTTTTTGTTCATAAACAATACCATTTATCTAAAATGTACAATCAATGGCATTTGGTATAATCACAGAGTTATGCATTCATCACTTCAATCAATATTAGAGTGTTCTCATTACACCAAAAAAAGAAAAACAAAAAACAAACCACTGTCTTACCTATATGTTAGCTCTACTAATTAATCCTGTGATGTACTTTCTTTTTTTATTGACTTTGTAATAATATTACATTAAAAATATATATATATGAGGTCCCATTCAACCCCACCACCCCCACCCCACCTCTCACCCCCCAGCAACACTCATTCCCATCATCATGACACATCCATTGCATTTGGTAAGTACATCTTTGGGCACCTCTGCACCTCATGGTCAATGGTCCACATCATGGCCCATACTCGCCCCCATTCCATCCAGTGGGCCCTGTGAGGATTTACAATGTCCGGTGATTGCCCCTGAAGCACCATCCAGGGCAGCTCTATGTCCCAAAGACGCCTCCACCTCTCATCTCTTCCTGCCTTTCCCCATACCCATCAGCCACCATGTCCACTTTTCCCAATCCAATGCCACCTTTTCTATGTGGACATTGGATTGGTTGTGTCCATTGCACCTCTATGTCAAGAGGAGGCTCAGATTCCACATGGATGCTGGATGCAATCCTCCCACTTTCAGTTGTAATCACTCTAGGCTCCATGGTGTGGTGGTTGTCCTTCTTCAACTCCATCTTAGCTGAGTGTGGTGAGTCCAATGAATCAGATTGTAGGTGCTGGAGTCTGTTGAGGCTCAGGACCTGGCTATCACATTGTCAGTCCAGAGATTCAAATCCCCTAAATATATCTTAAACCCCAACACTAACTGCACCTCCAGCACATTAGCATGAAAGTCTTATGAAGAGAGATCCCATCTGAGTCCTGATTCATCACACATAAACACCATTTCCAAAGAGGGGCCATCTGACCTGGTAGTTAACCCCATCGGCCATGACCATAACTCCCATGGGTCTCTTTAGCCCTCAAAGGAACCAATACCTGGGGGTTGTATCTGCTTTATCTGTCTCTCAGACTCTGCTCAGTTGTGCATAAGGGCAGTTCTTCTGACAGCCTCCAGACTCTTTTTTAGAGACTCATAGCCATATAAACTCATTTCTCCTTTCCATTTCCCCCTTACATTAGGTCAAACAGCATTTTAAAGTCATGTTATTTTATGTAGACAGGGATATTCTGCTGATCCGCATTGAACCTTCTGTATAAGGTCATTTTCCAGTTGCATCATCAGTTGGTAGTTGATAGTGGTCCCTCGGTGCCAGGGAGGCTCATCCCCGGGTGTCATGTCCCACACTGGGGGGAAGGCACTGCATTTACATGCTGAGTTTGGCTTCGAGACTGGCCACATTTGAGTAACATGAAGGCTGACAGGAGGAAATTCCCAGGCACAATGCTGCTCTAGGCCTTGTTCTTATTTTAGGCTTATCAGCTCACAAGCATAGTCATTAGCGTCAGGGGCTCACTGTTGAACCCTCACTCCCTCCCGGTCCCCACCGCTGCACCTGGGAGACTGTGGGACCACGACAGAGCACCACTGGCCAGGAACCCTGGACCCCCCCTGCTGTGGTTTTTAATTGTTGCCACTATGAGTATATCCAAACATTACCATGCACCCTGGACATATGTTCTGTACAGCTCCCTGTCAGCCATATATCACCTGTCAATGGTATCCTATACCAGTATTCCTCCATTGCCATTGTTGAACCACTCTGTGATCCAGAACTCCCTGAAATTTGAAGCCCAATATAATGTCAGGGTCCCTTAGTAGGAAATGGCATATAGCGATGGGTTTAAAGGTTAGATATAGAATACGTGTTGACTTGGAAAAAATTCTACATCCTATCTTTTTCTTTTTTTTTTCCCCCTAATTATTGAACTTCTCTTCACAGGAGCCCTAGACCACAGCAATGCAGATATATAATATACAGCACTCCCATACATCCACCACAAAACCTTTTCCCTTCCACAGCGATACTCTTACACCCTATTCACATCATATATACTTAACATGATGTACAGAGTCTGAGACAATAGCTTTCAAACAAGGTGACATCTGTGCTTACATTGTGGTGCATACTTTAGGATACACAGGTTTTTAAATTCTTAGTTATTCTATGTTTTACATTATGGTTTACATTATCAGTCTGTCATCTCCTATATGTTATGGTGTAATATTACATGTTTTATATCCATCCTTGTGTACTCTCACGAAACTCCTCTCTTACCCCCCCTTTACCTTGGTTCCACACATTTAACGTCCATTTTCCCTTCCACCTTGGTGCCCACAGTGACAGCCAACCTCCATTTCCCGAGGAGCCACTTCCAGAGATAGATGGAATAGTGTTCAGGGCCTAACTTGCTCAACTGCCCCAATGCCCTGGGAGCCACCCTTTCTCTCGAGGGATACAGTTCCCTCTATTTGATGGCATTAGTCCTCCCCAGGATGTGGGTCCACCCCCACTCTCACTACTTGGGTTTCTACCCCATGGTGTCACCCACTCTGGCAGAATGAGCATTTAGACATTCCCCAGGAGCCCGTCCTGCATCAGACCCTCCCCTCCGAGCACTCTAAACAGGTAACCCTCTTTATTATATTTTGATATGATTTTCTTGGCATTTTACTCTCCACTAACACCTGACACTCTCCTGTGTTCATATGCTACCCCTCCCTCCCCCCACTTTTGGGCAATATTACCCATCCGCCCATCCCCAGTCACCCTCAAACCCACAAAGCCCCAACCAAAGGCAACCCCTTGCCCCCATTTTATCTCTTCTTTGTGTTCATACTTACCACCATCTCGTCTTAAATTCCACCCCTGCAGACATAGGCTCAGATCCTTCCTCCACCCTCCGATTCTTAAAGGAGCTAAGAGCAGGGCTGAGATGGACTACTGATGTTTAATGTATGTAAAAGTTTTAATTAACCCTACTGTAAAAGGGTGGAAATATAGAGAGTTGATGGTAATATATTATAGTGAGTTACAGTTGGTGTATAAATGGGAATGTGGCTGAAAATTGTAGTCTAGGGATGTATGTGTCAATTCACAGGAAGCTAGAGAATATTCTAGGGAATGAATAACACAGTAAACCTGGAGGTGGATGAAAATTGTGGTTGATGGTACAGATGCAAGAGTGTCCTTTGTGAACTAGAGAAGATACACATCTGCAGATATACATAATGCAGGGTGGTGGGAATGTGGAGAAGCATGAAAAATATACAACCGGAATGACCTACGGATTGTGGTTAACAGTAATAATGTACCATTTATGCATCTATGCCTAGGATGTACTGTTTAGATAATGGGGAAGCATGGAAAAAGTGTGCCAAATGTAAGCTATGGACCTGGTAATAATCTGATGATATCATCACATAATTTGTAACAAATGTGCCACCACAGTGTGGTGTATTGTTATAAGGGAATTCTGCACATGTGTATGATTGTTTTGTAAGCTTACAACTTTGTCATAAAAAAATGTAAAAAGTAATAATAGGGTATGTTGGAGGAATAACATACCAAATGAAAGATAAGGACTGTAGTTAGTGAGATTTTGACAATATTCTTTCATAATTTGAACAAATGTCTCATAACAATGCAAGGTGTTAGTGTTGGGTTAATGTATGGGACCCCTGTATGATGTTATGCATGTTTGTTTTGTAAGTTCACAACTTTTACTATATACATTGTTTATGCCTATAAATGTATAAATCATATAAAAAATAAAAGAGTGGGTTAGGGGAAAAATACACAAAATGTAAGATACTTTGGTTAGTAGTAATATTTTGATGATGCTCTTTATTCATTAGTTATAAATGATTCACAACAATGCTAGGCACTGGTGACAGAGTGAAGTATGAGAGCCCCATATGATGTTATATATGTTTGTTTTGCAAGTTCACAACAATTACTATACACTTATTGTTTATATATTTTGTGTATAAGTGATATACTTGAATAATTTTTTTAAAAAAAAGAATTCCACAAGTCAACCAGCATATCTGTAGGCTTGGTTTCCTACCATCTTCCAACCTCGGGGTCACCCTGATGAATACACATCCCTTCCCCCACTACTCCTCTGTGGGCAACCGCTGGCTCCAGTGCCTTCTTCCCATCTGATCAAGCCCTTCAGAAAACACAAGTGGCAGCACTGCCTCAGCCACAGGCACCCCCAGCCGACCCACATTTGGGTCCTGCAACCCCACCCCAAAGTGTAAAGACCCCTTTCACCCTAAGTTCCTGGTGGGCAGCCTCATGGAGTCATCAGCACTAACCATTCTTTCCAGTTTGTGAACCTGGAAGCTCCCACCTCAACCTCTCCTCAAGGCCAGACACCCGTGAGTAGCACCAGTTAGCTTTGGGGGGTTGATACCCACAAGTTCCACCTTGGGCACCCATGCCACGCTCAAGCAGGCCTGTGGGTCCAACCCCCCTGTATTGTCCTCTGGCACAGCCAATGCCTCTGGCTTTGCAGCTGCCACCAACAGGCCCTGTGCTGTGACCAATTTCAATCCCAACATGAGGCAGTGATGCTCAACATTTGGCAGCACCCCCCAGCCAGCTCCAGGTCGGGGGTTTCAGTAGGATGTAAGAGCTCTGGGAGCCAAGTGAAGGTCACAAATCTGTGCTCCAGCATTCAAGCACTCAGTGTAAGAGCAGAAACGAGTGGGGCCCCACACCACAAACTGCTATGGGGTAAGCTTGGGCCTGAAGCCCTGGGGCCCTGGAGCCAGAGCACCCCTATAGCCATTGTGGCAGCGGGCGCCCCTGAGAGGAACCCTGTGTTTGGAGGCATTAATGCCCCTACTAGCTGCCAGACACCCAGGGGCCTGACCCAGCAGGGTCCCCTTACTTCTTCTGGTGGAGGCCCAGCACCTCTCAGAACCATATTGGATTTACACGCACATCCATCCCAACCTTTATTCCCACCAACCCACCAGGAGCAGCCTTGTCTTCAGGGTTCTGTCATCACGAGGCAGGGCTTTGCATGAGACAGAAATGTAGGCCCTCAGCCCATTCACTTCTCTCCAGGTGGGGCTCCACCATCTCAGGGTCTAAAAGGAGAATACTGGTGTGAGGAGTGGAACCTCAAGTAGCCTTAG
Source organism: Dasypus novemcinctus (assembly GCF_030445035.2). Classification (NCBI taxonomy): domain Eukaryota; kingdom Metazoa; phylum Chordata; class Mammalia; order Cingulata; family Dasypodidae; genus Dasypus; species Dasypus novemcinctus. The sequence goes on along the minus strand of NW_026688169.1, from coordinate 414,379 downwards.
GAAGCAGATGGGGCTCAAGCAACTGGGCTCCCATCTACCACACAGGAGGTCCAGGGTTTGATGCCCAGGGCCCCCTGGTGAAGGCAAATTGGCCCATGTGGCAAGCTGGCACATGTGGAGTGCTGCCCCACACAGGGGAGCTGCACCATGCAGGAGTGCTGGCCCACATGGAGAGCTGGTGCAGCAAGACGATGCAACAAAAAGAGATACAGAGGAGAAACAATAAGAGATAAAGCAAAACCGGGAGCTGAGGTGGCACAAGAAAATGATCAACCCTCTCACACTCTGGAAGGTCCCAGAATTGGTTCCCAGAGCTGCCTAATGAGAATACAAGCAGACACAGAAGGACACACAACAAATGGACACAGAGAGCAAAAATGGAGGGGGGGCAGAAATAAATAAAATTAAAAATAAAAAAAAAAGCCTTGTCCACAGGCTGGATCTGAGGTTGCCAAGTTTAAATGTGTCATACAAATCAACCCCTGTTCTCTTCACTTCTAGAGCCAGCTGGAGCCCCAAAGATAAAGATTTCCATTTCCTCTGCATTCCCTGCAGGTTTGTTCCTGAAGTTGGGGGTTTGGGTTGTCATCTAGTAGGATCCCAGCAGCCAGATTACTCAGGCAGGAGAGGAGGCCTTGGCCTGTCTGCTCCAGACCTGGAGCTGGCTGAGCCCACTGCTGCCACAGGTGCCTCCTGCCCTGCCCATCTTCCTTGTCAGGCTTCCAGATGTTTTATAAATAAAACCTAATTCTTTTTCTTTTCCATAATATATCTCTGATCTGTAAATCAACTACAGAGAAGCCATTGACTTGCACAATTGGAGAGGGATGAAGCCAGGCTTAACTCTTTAAAGTTTCTGATGTCCCAGGTAACGGGGTGGGGAAAGCAGCAAAATAAATGAAACCTGAGTATGAAGCCTGACACATAAATATTAAAAATGTGTTTGGACTTTAAGGTCTGGGAGTCCAATATATAGTGGATCCAAGGAAAGGATAGATGGGGTGCCCAGGGTAAAAATGACCTGGGGAAGGGAATGGTAGATGGGGAGCAGAAGGCCCCTTCTCTTCCCCTGAAGAGGGGGAGACACAGGTGGAGGCCCAAGACAGTGGGCCCAGGGAAGGGGACTCTGACTATGGAACGGGCTGCATCATCACTTGTACATACAATAAAACACAAGTGATACACCCAGTGTTTTGAAGCTGGTGATTTTTTTGCTTTTAATTAAGGTTTAGACAAATCACAGCTCACCTAGAGAGTGTGGGCCTGGCATCAAGGCACTAGGACCAGAGTGAACAAGAGATGAAAATTCACCTCTGCTCTGTAAACAGTGAAATGCATATGCCTAAGATATGAAATATTCTTGGACAATTTGCCTTAAAAAAAAAAAAAGCATAGGACCGGACAACCAGCAAGATGGTGGCATAGTGAGGAGCTCCTAGAGTCAGTTCCTGCTACAGGACAGTTAGTAAACACCCTGAGCTATCTGGAGCTAGCTAAGTACCTGTTTAGGGGCCCCAGGGGACCAGAAGAGCATCCTGCAACATCCTGAAGGAATGGAAGGAGGAGTCTGCCCATGTACAGAGAAGACTTTTAAGTAGAGCACATCACGCCCCGGAGGCTGGTGCCCATCCTCCACTGGTGGCACAACGTACCTCAGGAGCTATTCCATGACTGGAATTGAAACTGAGCAGAGTCAGAGAGACAGATAAAGCAGATACAACCCCCAGATATTGGTTCCTTTGAGGGCTAAAGAGACCCATGGGAGTTATGGTCATGGCCGATGGGGTTAACTACCAGGTCAGATGGCCCCTCTTTGGAAATGGTGTTTATGTGTGATGAATCTGGACTCAGATGGGATCTCCCTTCATAAGACTTTCATGCTAATGTGCTGGAGGTGCAGTTAATGTTGGGGTTTAAGATATATTTAGGGGATTTGAATCTCTGGACTGACAATGTGATAGCCAGGTCCTGAGCCTCAACAGACTCCAGCACCTACAATCTGATTTATTGGACTTACCACACTCAGCTAAGATGGAGTTGAAGAAGGACAACCACCACACCATGGAGCCTAGAGTGATTACAACTGAAAATGGGAGGATTGCATCCAGCATCCATGTGGAATCTGAGCCTCCTCTTGACATGGAGGTGCAATGAACACAACCAATCCAATGTCCACATAGAAGAGGTGGCATTGGATTGGGAAAAGTGGACATGGTGGACGATGGGTATGGGGAAAGGCAGGAAGAGATGAGAGGTGGAGGCATCTTTGGGACATGGAGCTGCCCTGGATGGTGCTTCAGAGGTAATCACCGGACATTGTAAATCCTCACAGGGCCCACTGGATGGAATGGAGGAGAGTATGGGCCATGATGTGAACCATTGTCTATGAGGTGCAGAGGTGCCCAAAGATGTACTTACCAAATCCAATGGATGTGTCATGATGATGGGAACGAGTGTTGTTGGGGGGGGAGAGGGGGGGGTGGGGGGGTGGGGTTGAATGGGACCTCACATATATATTTTTAATGTAATATTACAAAGTCAATAAAAAAAAAAAGAAAGCTACACTTCCGAAAAAAGGGGAGGGAAAAGGTAGTTGGGCATCAACTTCAGCTACTGATGAGTAAATTCAGAGGACTACAGTATATAATCCTAAGAACAGCTAAAGTTTGAACCTGACTAAGTTAGAAAGAGGCTGGGAGCTGCCATCAAGGGGAAGCAGGACAGAATAAAAATCTCAGGGCTAGTAGGGACCAGCACCTTTCCATCCAGATCAGACTGCAGCTCTAGCATAGGACCCAGCCTCATCTCCAGCAGGGAGGAAGTTGGGAGACCTGCATTAGCCTCTTCGGAAATTACCAGCCAAGTTGCAGACACCACTGAATATCCTACTATAGCAGCACAAGCCACCCCAAGAGGTATCCTGTGGCTGGAAATGGAAGCTCCATTTTCCCAAAAACAGGGGAGAAGAGATGGTTGGCCACTGATTTCAGCTACTCATTAGTAAATTCAGCTTGTTAGAGTCTAACCCTAAGAACAGCTAAAGTATGAACCTGTCCAAGTCAGAAAGAGACTGGTGGCCACCATTTTAACTCTGCCCCCAGCAGGGGAAGCCAGCTGACCAAAAATCATGGTGACCATAGGGACCAGTTTCTTTCATCCAGATCAGGCAGCAGTCCTATCCTAGGCTTTAGCCCCACCTCTCGCAGGGAGGAACCTAGTGGGTCCTGCACCAGCCTACACAGGTAACTGGAGGAACCTTTAGCTGACACGGACTGAATAATCAGAAGTCTACCAGGACAACTGTGTTCATCTTGGACCTGCAATGCATAGATTGCTGCCCACGCCTGCAGCTCCATCCCTGACCCAGGCAGGATTGAAAGGGGTGTGAAGCTTCATCAATCTCTCTGGGCAACTATGGTCTAGGTCTGCATGTCTTGAATTATTCCACACAGCTGTGATTCTGTCCCTACCCCTGGCAAAGGAGAAAGTTGAAAGAAGCTTCATCAGTCCCTGAGTAATGAGAGCAGCTTAAGCCTCCACAGCTTAGAGAACCAATGACATCCTTGGCTCCTACTGCACAACCAGCAAGGAGAAAGGGCAGAAAGCCATAAACTAAAGAGAAAAACTACACCCAGAATAAATACTTTACTACTCCAGATGCCAAGACACCAACAAAAATTATAATCCACACCAAGAAATAGGAAGATATGACCCAGTTAAAGGAACAAGATAACCCACCAGATCACAGAAAGGAGTTGAGACAACTAATTATAGAAGTTCAAACAAATCTCATTAATAAATCCACTGAGATGGCTAAAGAGATTAAGGATATTAAGAAGACATTGAAGGAGAACAAAGAAGAATTTGAAAGCATACATAGCAATTTAGCAGATCTCAGAATGAAAGGTGCAATAAATGAAATTTAAAAACACTGGAATCATATAATAGCAGATTTGAGAAGGCAGAAGAAAGGAAGAATTGGTGAGCTGGAAGAAATGGCCTCTGAAAGTGAACATACAAAAGAACAGATAAAGAATGGGAAAAAAATGAACAAGGAATCAGGAAACTAAATGACAGGAAAAGATGTGCAAACATACATGTCATGGGTGACCCAGAAGAGAAGAGAAGGGAAAAGGAATATTTGAAGAAATAATGGTAGAAAATTTCCCAACCCTATTGAAGGACATGATATCCATGTCCAAGAAGCACAATGTACTCCCATCCAAAAAAATTCTGAATAAATCAACTCTGAGACACATACTAACCAGAATATCAGATGCCAAAGACAAAGAGAATTCTGAAAACAACAAGAGAAAAGCAATGCATAATATCAGGGATACCCAATAAGATTAAGGGCTGATTTCTCTTCAGAAACCAGAAAGGCAATAAGACAGTGGCCTGATATATTTAAGATACTACAAGAGAAAAACTTCCAGCCAAGGATCTTATATCCAGCAAGACTGTCTTTCAAAACTGAGGGTGAAATTAGAATATTCACAGGCAAAGAGAAACTGAGAGAATTTCTGACTAAGAGGCAAGATTTTCAGGAAATACTAAAGGGTGTGCTAGACCCTGACAAGAAAAGACAGGAGAGAGAGGCCTGGAAGAGAATCTAGAAATGAAGATTATATCAATAAAAGTAAAAGTGGAAAAGAATGGTGAAAATAAAATATGGCAGATAAAACTCAAACAGTCAAGAATAAACTTAACCAATGATGTAAGGTACTTGTATTCATAAAACTGCAACTCAATGTTAAAATTTTTTTTTTTAAGTTCTAAATAACTGGAAGAATATTCCATGCTCATGCATTGGAAGACTAAATAACATTAAGATGTCAATTCTACTCAAATTGATATAAAGAATCAATGCAAGTCTGATGAAAATTCTACCAGAATTTTTTTTAATTGAAAACACAATTATAAAATTTATTTGGAAGGGTAAGGGATCCTGAATAGCCAGAAACATCTTAAAAAGGAAAAGTGAACTCTCACCTCCAGACTTTAAATCATATTTCCTAGGTATAGTGGTTTAAAAAAAGCATGGTACTGCCATAAAGACAGACACATAGACCAATGGAATAAATTTGATGGTCCCGAAACAGACCCTCACAGGTACGGTCAAGCCATTTTTGACTAGCCTGTCAAACCTACACAGCTCAGGCAGAACAGTCCATTCAACAAATAGTGCTGAAAGAACTAGATATCCATAGCCAAAAGAAGGAAAGAGGACCCCTATCTCACACCTTATCCAAAAATTAACTCAAAATGGGCAAAAACTTAAAAATAAAAGCAAGAGTATCACTGTGGAAGGGAAAAGGTTTTCTGGTGGATGTGTGGGAGTGCTGTATATTATATATATACATTGCTGTGGTCTAGGACTCCTGTGAAGAAAAGCTGAATAATTAGGGGGGGGAAAAAAAAAAAAAAGAAAAAAATAGGATGTGGAATTTTTTCAAGTCAACATTCTTTATCTAAGTTCTTTATCTAACTTTATCCAAGTTCTTTATCTATCCTTTAAACTCATCGCTATATGCCATTCCCTAGTAAGGGACCATGACATTATATTGGGCTTCAAATTTCGGGGAGTTCTGGATCACAGAGTGTTTCAACAATGGCAATGGAGGGATACTGGTATGGGATACCAATGACAGGTGATATATGACTGACAGGGAGCTGTACAGAACATATGTCCAGGGTGCATGGTAATGTTTGGATATACTCATAGTGGCAACAATTAAAAACCACAGTAGGGGGGGTACTGGGTTCCTGGCCAGTGGTGCTCTGTCGTGGTCCCTAGGGGAGCAACGACAGTCTCCCAGGTACAGTGGTGGGGACCGGGAGGGAGTGAGGGTTCAACAGTGAGCCCCAGATGCTAATGACTATGCTTGTGAGCTGATAAACCCAAAATAAGAACAAGGCCTAGAGCAACTTTGTGCCTGGGAATTTCCTTCTGTCAGCCTTCATGTTACTCAAATGTGGCCAGTCTTGAAGCCAAACTCAGCATGTAAATGCAATGCCTTCCCCCCAGCGCGGGACATGACACCCGGGGATGAGCCTCCCTGGCAACGAGGGACCACTATCAACTACCAACTGATGATGCAACTGGAAAATGACCTTATACGGAAGGTTCAATGCGGATCAGCAGAATATCCATGTCTACATAAAATACCATGACTTTAAAATGCTGTTTGACCGAAAGTAAGGGGGAAATGGAAAGGAGAAATGAGTTTATATGGCTACGAGTTTCTAAAAAAGAGTCTGGAGGCTGGCAGAAGGTTTGCCCTCATGCACAACTGAGCAGAGTCAGAGAGACAGATAAAGCAGATACAACCCCCAGATATTGGTTCCTTTGAGGGCTAAAGAGACCCATGGGAGTTATGGTCATGGCCGATGGGGTTAACTACCAGGGCAGATGGCCCCTCTTTGGAAATGGTGTTTATGTGTGATGAATCTGGACTCAGATGGGATCTCCCTTCATAAGACTTTCATGCTAATGTGCTGGAGGTGCAGTTAATGTTGGGGTTTAAGATATATTTAGGGGATTTGAATCTCTGGACTGACAATGTGATAGCCAGGTCCTGAGCCTCAACAGACTCCAGCACCTACAATCTGATTTATTGGACTTACCACACTCAGCTAAGATGGAGTTGAAGAAGGACAACCACCACACCATGGAGCCTAGAGTGATTACAACTGAAAATGGGAGGATTGCATCCAGCATCCAGGTGGAATCTGAGCCTTCTCTTGACATAGAGGTGCAATGGACACAACCAATCCAATGTCCACATAGAAGAGGTGGCATTGGATTGGGAAAAGTGGACATAATGGACAAAGGGTATGGGGAAAGGCAGGAAGAGATGAGAGGTGGAGGCGTCTTCGGGACATGGAGCTTCCCTGGATGGTGCTTCAGAGGTAATCACCGGACATTGTAAATCCTCACAGGGCACACTTGATGGAATAGAGGAGAGTATGGGCCATGATGTGAACCAATGTATATGAGGTGCAGAGGTGCCCAAAGATGTACTTACCAAATCCAATGGATGTGTCATGATGATGGGAACGAATGTTGTTGGGGGGGGGGAGAGGGGGGGTGGGGGGGTGGGGTTGAATGGGACCTCACATATATATTTTTAATGTAATATTATTACAAAGTCAATAAAAAATAAAAAAAATTTAAAAAAAAATAAATAAAAGCAAGAACCATAAAACTTCTAAAGAAATTGTAGGAAAGTATCTTCAAGACTTGGTGGTACGTGGTGGATTCTTAAAGAAGATAAGAGGAGGACTGAGATGAACTACTGATGGTTAATGTATGTAGAAGTTTTAATTAGTTTTGCTGTAAAAGTGTGGAAATGTATAGAGTAGATGGTAACATATAGTGAGTAAAAGCTAGTTAATAATTGGGGATGTGGCTGAAAATGGTATTCTAGATATGAAATGCCAAGTGACAAAATGCTAAAGAATAATCTAGGAACTGAATAGCACAGTAAACCAAGAGGTGGATGAGAATTGTGTTTGATGGTATGGATGCAAGAGTGTCTTTGTTAGCTAAAGCAAATGTACATCACTACTGTAAGGTGGTGGGAATGTGGAGAAGCATGGGAAAAATACAACTGGAAGGAGCTATGGACTCTCATTAGCATTGATGATATAATATTCTTGCTTCTATGCCAAAGATGTACTGTGTTGATAATGGGGCAGTATGGAAAATGTGTGCCAAATGTACACTATGGTCATGGTAACAATCAGATGATATTATCTGGTCTGTAACAAATGTTCAGATAGAGGGGTGTTGTTTGGGAATTCTGTACATGTGCATGATTGTTTTGTAAGTTTACAACTTCTGCCATAAAAATATACTTAAAAAATAATAATAGGGTGGGTTGCGGGAAAAATACACCAAATGTAAGATAAGGACAATAAGATTTTGACAAAAATCTTTCATAATTTGTAAGAAACATCTCACAAAAATGCAAGGTGTTGGTGGTGGTATATGGGACCCCTGCATGATGGTATACATGTTTGCTTTCTAAGTTCAGAATTTTTACCATACTTATTATGAATGATCATATATAAATGATATAAAGATAATAATAGGGTGGGTTGGGGGAAAATATTTTGGTTAGTAGTAATATTGTGACAATGCTCTTTAATCATTAGTTAAAAATGTTTAACAATAATTCAAGGTATTGGTGGTAGGATGAGGTATGAGAGTCCTGTATGATGCTATATATGTTTGTTTTGTAAATTCACAACTATTATTATACACTTATGGTTTATGTATGTGTATGTATGAGTGGTATACTTTAATAAATTAAAAAAAAATTTTTTTTTAAATCATGGGACCCACTGAGTCCATCACTCTCCTTTCTGGGTAACAGCACTGGAAGGAGACTATCTGGGGAGTCAGGCAAGCTAAAATTAGATTTCAATTATAAAACAAAGTAAAAATTAGGTATTTTTTTAAATCACCATTTTACAGATGAGGGATAGGTACAAAGATCTCAAAGTACTTCTCCTGAAGTGACCCACCAAGTACATGTCAGGATGTAAGTACAGGGAAGTCTGACTTTAGGCTAAACCACTGTGGAAATGACTTCACAAGAGTCACAATTCCATCCAAATTGGGCTGCCCTCAAAGCCCATGGTTGAGCTTCAACTACATCCAAGGGCTGCAAATAATATGGTCTGAAACCACCTCCCCAGCCAGGAGAGACATCATAGAGATGGTGGAAAGAGCCACTGTCTCCACTTTTTATACTCTATTAAATAAACAGTGAGTGCATGGTGACAGTTTAGGTGACCCTGTGCTAGGCACAGGGCAAGGAGAGATTAATTAAACCTTATGGGAGTGACTTACAGTCCAGGGAACAAGAGATAAAGAATCAGCAAATACAACTTGAAGAAGAGTGGTCAGTGGTAGGATAACAGAGCAGGTAAGAAAGATGCTGTGAGTTGATGAAGTTCAACCTGCTGCCCACATAGGATGTCTAAGGTTTGGTTCCTGGTGCCTCCTAAAAACAAACAAGGAAAGAAATGAATAAACCAACTCAAAGAAGCCTATGTGGCTCAGTGGTTCAGTGCCATCTTCCCACATACAAGGTCCCAGGTTCAATGCCCAGTCCTGGTACCTCAAAAAAAAAATGTTACCAAAGTCAGAAAAGACAAGACTGGAGCTGGGGATCAAAAGAGGAGGAGAAAGCAGCCAAGTGGCGAGGGGTTATTTCCACATCAAGGAAATAGTTAGTGACAAGTGGAGAAGGAAGACAGAGCTTGATCACTGCATGACCTCCAAGGGAGGTGGGCATGGCAAATAAGCCCATTAAAATTGGGCAAAGTATTTAAATAGACATTTCTACAAAGAAGATATACAAATGGTAAATAAGCATATGAAAATGTGCTCAAGTCCACTAGCCATTAGGGAAAGGCACATCAAAAGCATGATGAGCTATCCTTCACACCCATTCAAAAGGCTATTATTTTTTAAATTGGAAATAGCAAGTACTGGTAAGGATGCATATAAGTAGGAAACCTTGTACACTGTTGGTAGGAATATAAAATAATGCACTGGCTGTGGAAAACAGCTTGGCAGTAACTCAAAATTAACCTAAAATTACCATATGAACTGGCAATCCCACTTCTGCATATATATCCAAAAGGATTGAAAGCAAGGACTCAGACAGGTATTTGTATGCCAATGTTCAGAGCACAATAAAGAAAATGTGGAAGTCAAATAACTACCAGAAGATGAATAAACAAAATGTGGTAAATACATATGATGGAATATTATTCAGCTGTAAGAAAGAATGAAGTCCTGATACATGCATCAACATGGATGAACCGTCAGGACATTAAGTTTGGTAAAATAAACCAGACACAAAAGGACAAATATTGTATGACCTCACTGATATGAACTAAGGATAAGAACCAAACTCACAGAATTAGAATCTAGAATATGTTACCAAGGGATAGAATGGGGGTAGAGAATGGAGCGCTGATATTTAAATTGTGCAGAATTTCTGTTTAGGTTGATTGTAAATGTTTGGGAATGGATAGTGGTGATGGCAGGACGTTACTGTGAATTATATGTTTGTGAATGTGGTTGAGAGAATTTGTTTAAGATCTTGTACATTAGTAGAAGGAAAGCTAGAAGCCTAAAGATGGGATTGTTTAACGAAGTGAAAACTGTTATGGATGATGGACTGAGGTTAATAGTACAAATATAAGATTGTTCTTTCATGAATTACAACAAATGTATGGCACTATTAAACATGGTTAATAATAGGAAGGTAGATGGAAAAAATACACCTAATGTAAATTAAGGATTATAGTTATCAGTAATACATTATATTCATTCATCAATCCTCACAAAGCTGACACACTAATGCATAGTCAACAATAGAGGTATACACAGGAACATTATTTTTTTACATGAATTTTCTGTAAACATACAACTTCCTTCATTTAAAAAAATTGCAGTAATTTTAAAAAGCATTAAGCTAAGTGAAAGAAACTAGACACAAAGTACCACATATTCTATGATTTCATTAATATATACGTAAAGATAAGTCTATAGAGATGGAATGAAATTAGTGGTTATGTAGGGCTGGGGAATGGCAGAGGGACTGGGAGGTGACTTCTAAGGAGTATAGGGCTTTCCTTCTAGGAGAGATGAAAATGTCCTAAACTTGATTGTGGTGAGGAATGCACACATCCGTAATTATACTAAAGTACACTTGGATAGATTATATGGTATGTAACTATATCTCAATAAAACTGCTTTTAAAATTTGGGGCACACATTGTGGAGGTTCTTGTAGTCCAGTGTAATACTCTTACTTTTTACTGTAAGCTGGGAATGCATGGGGGTTTCAGTAAAGAAAAACAAGGGCCAAGACTTGCCTGAGGTTTTAACAGGATCATTCTGGCTGCTAGGTAAGAATGGACCACAGTGGCAAGCAGGTCAAAGGCAGACCAGTTAGGGAGCTACCACAGTAGTCCAGGCAAGTGATACGGTGGATTAGACAGAGCAGCAGCAGTTAGGGAAACCAGGTGGTTGGGTTTTACACATATTTGAAGTAGCTGTTGCTGGATTACTGTGGGGTAAGAAAGTGACACAATCCCAACTCCAAAGACAGAGGAATGAACAAACAGGAGGAATGCAACTATGCATGAAAGTAGACTATTATTATTCTAATAATGTAAGAACTTGTAACATTGATATAAATAAAGGCAGTGGACACAGAGGTTCTGAGGAGAGGGAGAGGGAAGAATAGGTATAATGCGGGGCATTTTTCAAACATGAATAATTTTGCATACTGCAATAACAGAGACAAGTCATTATACATTTTCTCAAAACATATAAAAATGTGCTGTGCAAAGTGTGAAACATCATGCAAACTATAGACCATGCTTAACAGCAATGCTTCAATATGTGCGCATCCCATGAAACAAATGGACCACACTAATGAAGAATGATGTTCATGGGGAAAACTGTGTTAGGGGGAGGGAGTAGGGTATATGGGATTCCACTATATTTTTGATGGAATATCTATGGCATCTAAAGCACCTTTAAAAATAAAGAAAACAAAATGCTTTTAAAAATTGTGACATTTAAGAAGAGGTATCAATGGAGTTGTGATGTTAGGCAAGAGAAAGACTGGGGTATCATCAAAACTATTTGATATTTGAAAACATGGAAACAGATTCTGAAGAGAGGGTGCACTGAATGAAATCCATAAAAAATAAAAATGATACACGGCTCTTCACCAAAATTTTAAAACTACAGATCTGCAAAAAAGAAACTATAAAGGCAAACTACAGACAGGGACTAATATTTGCAAACTTAACTATGACAAGGAAAGAACACATACCTAGACTATCTGAAACTGATATCTGGATAGGTATCTACAATATTGGGAGTGGCTATGGCTCAAGCAGTTGAGCACTTGCTTCCCACAAGAGAGGTTCTGGGTTCAGATCTAAGTACTTGCTAAAATAAACAAAAACAAAAAACAAGCAAACAAAAAATTTTTAGGGGATCCCATGTGGCTTGGTAGTAGAGCACTGGCTTCCCACTTATAAGGTCATGGGTTCAACCTCTGGGCTTAACACCAAGAAAAAAAAACACACACACACAGGTATTCTAGAATAAATTAAAAGAATTTCCAAAATTCTCAAAATTCAACCATGAAAAAACAATCCAGGGTGTCACAGGGTGACAACTGCTACCGGTTTTCACCAGACTGAGGTGTCCCTCAGGCCAGTGGGCTCAAACTAGTTGGCCCCGGGGGAGTGAGGACGGATACGGAGACTATGCACACTCCAGAGACAGGGTTCTGGACCAAGTCTAACTTTATAACATAGAAACAGCTATTTATAGTTCAGGGCAATAGGGAAGGGGGGCTAGGTGGTATTAGATTGGCAGGGGTGAATATATGCCCAAACAAGGAGAGGGGTAAGCTATGGGGGACGGTTAGGTTGATCATGTAGTCTGAGCTTTTTCATGCCATACTGCCTGATTGGTGGGTATCAAACAAAGGGAAAAGGGCTCAGAGAGGAGGAAGAAGACATGGTGTAGCTGGACAGGGCCTGGTTGCCATTCTGTCTGACCTTGTGGTCAGTGGTTATTTTGTTTAGCTGTGTGGTTGCCTTAGAGACAGCGTATTGGTAACTGATAAGCTATGCCTTGTCGGCTGTGCACAGGGTGCTGTTGGGCGCTTTTATTTCTCCTACACCAGGGAAGTGGCTGTGGCCCATCTCCAGGGCCTCCTTGTGAAGGCAGGCTCACCCACAGGCTGCTGATCGCTGCCTGGCCCGTACATGCTGCAGAGAGCCGATTCAGCAAGGTGACACAACAAAGGAGGGAGACAACAAAAAACAAACAAACAAACAAACACCACCTTCCAAGGCCTGCAGCCTGGAGCTGAGCATCATGGGAGGGAGGGCCGGGGCAGCTTCCCGCACTGCCCATGTGCAGGCCCCACCCAAGGCCTCTGGACTGGGGATGGCCCCACCCACTTCCTGCTTCAGGCACCCAGGGTTCAGCTAGTGGATCATCTGAACCATTCCTCAACTTCTGAGTGTTCTTCTTTAATCTTGAACATTCTCCATTTAATATTTCAGCCCTTTCAGCTTTTCACTTTATCTACTTAAGCATTATCTTGTCACCCTATTTCTTAGAGATTATACTTCAATTTTGAACTGTATTTCCATTTTTCTTATTTCTTCTCATTCACTTTTTGAGTTTTAAAAATTTATATCTTATCATGTATTTCATTTTCTTAATGCCTGTTATCTACTTTTCAGAAAGCATATTTCAGTACATAATATAGATCATGACAAAGAGCTTTCATTCATTTGTTGTGGATTACTCTGCACTTACTCCTTTTCTCCCTATATTACTTTGATACTTGAAAATAACTTTTTTCTCTTGGTTTTCATATGATTAAAAAAATTTTATAGAGAGAATTGAGACTGAAAATAGCTTTCCAACAATACAGATCTGTTTCTCTTTCTACATGTTTTATGAAATGTTTTAAAGTATGGATGCTTTCTTCCTGATATTTTCAAATTCTGTACTTCCACCACTCTTCCAAAAGGGCCTTCACTCAATTCATTACCTCTCCCACATCTTTTTTGGTCTATTTTCTTTCTCCATCTGACCACTGAATGTTCCTTTTACATGTACTCCTCTCTGGAGAAATATTTCCATGTTGCCAAAATCTAGTCATTCTCTATACATGTCTACAGATTTTCAAAATCAATGATCTATGAAAGTCTATATATATTCAAAAGTAATATGTATATGTTATTTCAATACATTATACTATATTTCATTTCTGAATTATCTTGTTTTTGTATATTTAATGCATCATATTCCTACAATCCTTAGTTGTAGTTTCTTATACTTTATGAGTACAGTTACTAATTTTCTATTTAGTTTTAAATCAACCTATTTTCATACATATTTGGTGTTAGCAATCATGATTCATATTCTGCAAATTTTGAAATATTTTTATTGCTTTAGATTCATAATCCATTAGGTTCAGGGTCATTTCTATCTGGACTACAATATTACAACCATATGGCTTTACACCTATCACCAGGCACACACATGGTCCTCAAGGATTCTGGTTAATACTTGTTCTTACTCTAGTTAAAGAACTGTTTTATAAATAACCTCTAGAAAGAAAAATTCATTTAATAGGGTTTATTGAATTTTTAAAATTTAAGAACACATTAACATATTTCAGGCATAGTCTAAGATGATCTTATTATTAAACGTTGAACATATGGACATTAGTGAGAATTAAGTTCTTCAAAATCATAAAAATGTAGGTATCCAACAATTAACTCACATTCCAGGATTTCAAAAATGCACTCACAGGATACCTATAATCTGGGGGCTTTCTGCTGCTCACTACGTGGATGGTCATTTGTGGAAGTTATTCTACTCTGTTCACAGCTGCATTTTAAAAATCCACAGCTAACATCACACTCAAGAGTGAAATACTGAAACTCTTTCCCAAGAGTTCATGAACAAGATAAGTTAACTCACTTTCATCACTGCTTTTCAGCATTGTACTATAAGTTCTAGCCAGAGCAATTGGGTAAGAAAAAGAAATAAAGTCATCCATACTGGAATGGAAGAAGGAAAGCTATCCCTATAGATGACATATCCCTTTAAATACATAATTCCAAAGAAGTCACAACAATACTAATGCAACAATAAAGGCATAAAGTAAACTTGCATAGTATGAGATAAATGCACAAAAGTCAGTTTTGTTTATACAGCACAACAAAAAATAAGTCCACTCAATCAGCCGCTAACAAATAAAATAGCTAAGAATGAATTTAATGAAAGGATAAAACACATGAACACTAGCAAACAAACTGAATGAAACTAAAGAAGACCTAAACATATGGCAAGACATCCATTGTTCAATGATGATAAGATATTATTCAAATATCAATACTTAACATAGGGAGCTACAGATTCAATACAATAGTTACAAAAATCCCAGCGCCATTTTTGTTTACAGAAATGGAAAAACCGATTCTCTAATTTAAATGGCTTCAATAAGTGTCTTTAATAGAGAAAACAATCACCTTTCTTCCTTGTGAGACTGGGATAGACTAATTTATATAATATGAGGAGGGCTTTCATTGAGATCTGGTTGACTTGGGTAGGAATATGTGGGATTCTCTGAGGGATACTGGGGTTCACAGAAATTTGAGTCCTAATTCTCCCTGTTAATGGAGGGCAATATTTTTCTGTAAATTTCATAGGGACACAGAGGCCAGGATGTGGAATATCTCTGAGTACAGAGCTGTGTCTCCATTGCCATATTTTCATTCAGGCTGGGTGAAGTTTTTGGTTCTCAGAAGGAAGTAGAGGTCTCTGAAAACACAATAATTGACCAAGTCCCCTCCTCTTTATACCCTAAATCTCAGGATCTGCAGTGAGTTAAGCATGAGCAAGGGTATGAAAATTCACTCAACATCAATAGTGACCAGTAAAATTAATAAGAAAATTAGAAGGTCTCACTGCTCTTGGAGTGCACATGATCTGGGAGAGGAAGGACTGAAATAGGAAGGTGCACACTCCAGGCTGCTGAGGGAATTGTTTAGTTCTTTAGTCAGGGAAACACCTGTTGTTGACCACCTCTAGAGTTCTCATATCATTCTACTTTTCAACTCCAGAATTTCTATTTCCACTAAATTTATACTTTCTAGCCCTTTATTGATATTCTCTACTTGGAGAGATATCATTCTCATGTTTTCCTTTCACTCACTGAGCAGATTAAAAATTTGTAGATGCACTAATCCGGAAAATGGGTGTTGATGGAAGTGGGTACTGCTCATCTCTTTTGAAAAAGAATGGTTCAAACCCCGGGCTTCCTTGACCTCTGTGGAGCTGGCCCATGGGCAGTGCTGATGTGCCAAGGAGTGCTGTGCCACACATGGGTGTCCCCTGCATAGGAGAGCCCCACATGCAAGGAGTGCACCCTGTAAGGAGAGCCACCCAGTACGAAAGGAAGTGCAGCCTGCCCAAGAATGCATTGCATGCATTGACAGCTGACACAAGATGAGGCAACAAAAAGAAACACAGATTCCCATGTTGCTGACAACAACACAAGTGGACAAAAAAGATGCAGCAAAATAGACACAGAGAACAGACAACCAGAGTGGGG
Organism: Dasypus novemcinctus; assembly: GCF_030445035.2. Taxonomy (NCBI): domain Eukaryota; kingdom Metazoa; phylum Chordata; class Mammalia; order Cingulata; family Dasypodidae; genus Dasypus; species Dasypus novemcinctus. The sequence continues at coordinate 398,184 of NW_026688169.1, read as the reverse complement.
GGGGGAAGGGGAGAGAAATAAAAATAAATAAATCTTTAAGGAAAAAAAAAGAACAATCATGAACACTTATGCACCGAAGCAGGGCACCTCAAAATACATAGGCAAACAAGGAAAAAAACTAAGTGGGGAAATGCATGCCTCTACAATTACTCTGGGGGACTTTAATACACCAATATCACCATTAGGCAGAACATCTCAATGAGAATCAATAAAGAAGTAAAGACCCTGAATAATACATTAGAGGATCTGGACCTAATAGACATATACATAACATTACACTCAAATACAGTGGGATATATATTATTCTTGAGTGCACATGGATCATTCTCAAGGATAGACCACATGCTAGGCAACAGAACACCTCTCAATCAATTCAGAAAGACTGAAATTACACGAAGTAATTTATGTGACTAAAATGCACAGAAGCTGGAAATCAGCAAGGGGCTGAGAAGCAGATTAGGCACAAAGATATGGGAGTTAAACAGTACACTCTTAGACAAACAGTGGGTCAAGGAGAAAACTGCAAAGAAATCAGTAACTACCTTAAAATGAATAAAAAAATAACACAGCAACATAGCATAACCTCTGGGATGCAGCAAAAACTGTACTGAGAGGAAAACTCACAGCTATAAATGCTGATATTAAAAAAGAAGAAAGTGCTAAAATCAAAGACTTAACTGCACATCTGGAGGAACCAGAAGAACAACAACTAACCCCAAAGGAAGTAGAAAGAAGGAAATAACAAAGATTAGTGCAGAACTAAATGAAATTTAAAATAAGAAAGGATTAGAAAAAATAAAACCAAAAGCTGATTCTTGGAGATCAATAAAATTGATAAACCCTTAGCTACACTAACAAGGAAAAAAAAAAGAAGATGCAAATACAAAAAATAAGGAATGAGGAAAAGGATATCACCACTGACCCCAGAGAAATCAAGTTTATCATAAGAGGATACTTAGATAAACTGTATGCCAACAAGAATAATTTAGAATGGGCAAATTCCTAGAAACAAACAAGCAGCCTATGTTGATGAAAGAAGAAAGATGAACTCAACAGACCAATCAGAAGTAAGCAGATACAGTCAACAAAAACCTCCGAACCAAGAGCCCAGACCTGTTTCACATGTGAATTCTATGAAACATTCCAGAAAGAACTAACACAAATCCTGCTCAAACTCTTCCAAAAAACTGAAGTAGAAGGAACATTGCCTAACTCATTCTATGATGTGAACATTAACCTAAAACCAAACCCAAACAAAGATGCTACAAGAAAGGAAAATTACAGGCCAATCTAATGAACCTAGATGCTAAAATCCTCAACAAAATACTTGCTAATCATATTCAACAACACATCCAGCAAATTTCACACCATGACTAAGTGAGTTTCATCCTGGGTATGCAAAGAGTGTTAAACATAAGAAAATCAATCAATAAAATACACCTCATAAAGAGATCAAAGGAATAGAAACACATGATAATCTCTACAGATGCAGTAAAAGCATTTGACAAAACACACCCTTTCCTGATTAAAACACTCCAAAAGACAGGAATAGAAGGAAACTTCCTCAACAGAACATAAGGTATATATGAAAAACCAACAGCTAAATCATATAAAATGGTGAAATCCTAAGAGCTTTTGCTCTAAGACTGGACACAAGACAAGGATACCCACTGTTACCGCTCCTGTGTAACATTGTGTGCAAAGTGCTTGCATGAGCACTGCAGCCAGAAAAAGATGCAAAAAGCCTCAAAATTGGAAAGGAAGAAGTACAAGTTTATTTACAGACAACATGATCCTATACATAGACTACCCTCAGAAACAAAGCTTCTAGAACTTATAGTTCAGTAAAGTCACAGGATATAAGAACAATGCAAAAAAAAATCAGTAGCATTCTTGTATACCAATAATGAGCAATCTGATGAGGAAATCAAGAAAAAAAATACCATTTACAATAAAAACAACAACAAAAAAACACAAATACCTAGGAACAGTTTAACTGAAGAAGTAAATGACTTATATGCAGAAAACTACAAAGCACTGTTACAGGAAATCAAAGAAGACTTAAATAAATGGAAGAATATTCCCTGCTCATGCATAAGAAGACTAAATATCATTAGATGTCTATCCTACCCAAACTAAGCTACAAATTTAATGCAATCCCAATAAAAATCAACACAGCATTTTTTAATGACTTGGAAAGACTATGAAACTTATTTGGAAGGGCAAGAGTCCCCAAGTATTCAAAGACATATTGAAAAAGTAAAATGAAATTGGAGCAATCACACTACTTGACTTTAAAGCATACTACAGAGCTAGAGTGGTCAAAACTGCATGGTACTGTCACAAGAATACACATACTAGCCAATGGAACTGAACTGAGAGTTCTGATATAGATCATCACATATACAGTCATTTGATATTCAACAAGGCCACCAAATCCACTCGGCTGGGAAAGAATGGCCTCTTCAATAAATGCTGCTTGGAGACTGGACATAAATAACCAAAGAATTAGAGGAACACCATCTCACACCTTATATGAAAACTAAAGATGGATCAAAGATCTAATTATAAGAGCCAAAACCATAAAGACCTTGGAAGATAAGTAGGGAAGCTTCTATAGGACCTTGTAATAGCAAATGTCTTCATGAACTTCAATCCCAAAGCATGAGAAGCAAAAGAAAAAAATAGATAAATGGGACCTCCTCAAAATTAAAATCTTTTGCACCTGAAAGGAGTTTGTGACAAAAGTGAAAAGACAGCCTCAGCAATGGTAGAAAATATTTGGAAACACCAAATATCTGATAGGAGCCTAGTGTCCACCATATGTGAAGAAATATCTCAAAATAAAAAGACAAACAATCCATTTAAAAAATGGACAAGTGATTTGAACAGACACTTCTCCAAAGAAGGAAGACAAAAGGCTAAAAAGCATATGAAAACATGCTCAACATCACTAGCTATTAGGGAAATGCACATCAAAACTACAACAAGATACCATCTTACTTCCATTAGACTGGTGGACATTAAAAAATCAGAGGACTAAGGTGTTGGAGAGGATGTGGAGTAATGGACACCTTCATCCACTGCTGGTGGGAATGTAGAACAGCCCAGCCATTGTGGATGACAGTTTGGGGTTTCCTCAAAAAACTAACTATAATTCTGCCATATGACCCATCAATTCCACTGCTGGGTATATACCCAGAACTGACAACAAGGACAAGAACCGATTATACACAACAATGTTCATAGCACCATTATTCACTATTGCCAAAACTGGAATCAACCCAAATGCCCATTAAGAGATGAATGGATAATCAAAATGCAGTAGATACATACAATGGAACATTACCAACTGTAAGAAGGAATACAGTACAACACATGAGATAACATGAATGAATCTGAAGGGTCTTATGTTAAATGAAGCAAGCCAGGTATTGAAGGACAAATATTGAATGACTTCTTTGATAAGAATTAAGCTAATTGAGCCAACACAGGGAGCTAGAGTCTAGAAGATAGGTTTACAGGAAATAGAAAGGGAGAAGGTTGTAAGCCAATGCCCACAGGGGTGCAATCTATGATAAAGTATGAGTAGTTGTGCAGTGAAGGGATATGACAGGGGTGTAAGAATACTATTGGGTTGGGTGGTGCAAGCTTGATGGGTCTAGGGTAGGGAGGATGGGTTGGATGGTCCATGGAAATGGGGAAAGGGTTGAGGGGGGAGGTAGCAGGTGAACATTGGGGATTGGCAGGTATGTGGTTGAAACTACAATGCTGAGAAAATTGTTTTGGCAATATGACAAGGAAGGGCTACTGGTTTAGGGTGTTGGATGGAAATACATTTGGGAGAGGGCACAGCTGGGGCAGTCTTCTAAAGAAGGTGCAAGTGATGATTTTGTCATAGTGTGTTGGATCAGTGGAGGGGGAACCACATAATGAGTGAAAAGGAGTTAAGCTCCCATACAGGGGAGTCTTGATATGTTCTCAAACACAGGGGAGGGTGTCTCTGGAGAGTATGGGTGGTTCCTAACAGGAGAGGATAGACTACTGTGTCAAGCCAGCAGCACTGTTGCAAATACCTACAAATTTTGTTCTTCAAGGAGTGAAGCCTGGTGGTCACAGTGGGTCCTGTGGGGGGAGAGAGAAAGAATGGGATCAACAGAAGAGTGAGTATTTAGGGGGCAAAGGGAGAATTCTGCATGATCTTGCAATGATGGATACAGGCCATGTTAAATTTCATCAAAAATTTATAAAAGTGAATGGTGTAAAATGTAAACCATAATAGAAACCACTGACCATAGTTTGAAGCTATGCTTTAATACTTGTACATCAGTTGTAACATATATGCCATCCACATGTAAAAAGATTATTAACAAAGAAAGGGAAAAAGGGGAGGATGTTGGGTATATGAGAGTCCCCTCCATTCTGTATGTGACTTCACTGTGACCTAAAACTTCTTTGTAGACAAAATGAAAAAATAAAATACTGGGGAAGTAATGGAAGAAAATGCAACTGTACATATAGCACAACATATGTTACAGTGATGAAAGGCAAAACTTAAAAAACAATTCTTTTACTATTTTTCATTTTTAAAATACCCCCTTTTAACCTTATTTTAGTTTTAGTTTTCTTAAATTATCATGTATTTTTTCTTATGTTTAAGCCTTTCATTATTATTTCATTTTCCTATTAAGCAAATTTGAAAATATTCTTAGCTTCATTTTTGAAGAACTTCTAGATTACAGAAGGGTTACAACTATGATAGAGGAGGATCATTGGTGTGGGGAGTACATGATGGGGGATAGATACATGGAAGGAAGTTCATGTGGGGATATATACAAGGTATATAAATATGTTCCAATGTTCATGGGGCATTGCCACAGTGGGTAGAGATTCACACAACTGAAAGAATACCGAATTCCTATCCTTGGGAGCTCTGCCACATTCTCTAATGCTACAGCAGCAATCCTCCAAGGAGCAATGACTAGTGAAAAAGGATGGTCCACTGATATACGCTTGAGATAGATGACTATGCTTATGCACTTTTTGCTCTTAAATTTGCAAGTTAGCATAGTGATGTAGGGTACTGAAGAACTACTTCCTGAGAGCCTCCATGTTACTCAAATATGGCCTCTCCCTAAGTCAAACTCAGCATATAAATGCATTACCTTCCCCCCCAATGTGGGACATGGCTCCCAGGAATGAGCCTCCCTGACATTGAGGGATTACTACCAAGCACCAGAGGATGATGCAACTGGAAAAAGACACTGAACTAAAGGGGGAAAAGGTAAAGATACATGAGTTTATATGGCTAACAGACTTCAAAGTAAGCCAGGAGGCCATCAGAGAGTTATCCTTATAAATGTCTCCACAGGATCTCATAGGTTGCCAAAGCAGATACTACCACAAATAGTGGGACATCTGAGGGATCCAGAGACACCCAGCTTATACGGTCAGGGCAGATAGCTCTGGAGATTGAAGCCTGGCCATTGGGCCCTACTTCGGAGTTTGTGCTCCTGAGTGTGACAGAGCTGGACTCAAATGTGACTTCTCTACACATGCCTCTTCTATCTCTTTTATTTGAAACTATAGTTGATGCTGGAATTGGTAGGTGTACATCCAAAAGACTTGAATTTCTGGATGGTTCATGTGTCAGTTGGGCCCTGAGTCTCAGTGGAGGTGTAACACCTACTCTCCAGTTCATTGTACTCACCTAGGTCAACTAACAAGGAGGTGAGGATGGACAACCATCACACCAAGGAACTGAGAAAGTCTACAACTGCAAGCAAGAAAGTCCCATTTATCAGCCAAAGGGGATCAAAGTCCCCTCTCTGGTAGAGTAGGCATCACTATTCCAGAATCCTCAGGAGTGTGGACTTACTGGTATTCCACTATAGACTTATTGTGGTTATATCAATGGAAAATCTATCACCAATGTGGAGACAATGGCCACTGGAGGTGCTGAAGTCATGGAGAGGGAAGAAGAGGTATAATATGGGGGCACTTTCAGGACTTGGAATAGACCTGACATTGCAATGACAGATACAGGCTGTAGCAGTCTGGTATTATTGATGAATTCCAAAAAGAAGTATTGGATTATGTTTGTAAAATGATCTTTTCCTCTGGGCATATGAGATTATATTGGATTTATAGGTTTACCTGATTAGGTAATTATGTTAATCACTTGTGCCAGAAGGGCATTGAGTCCCAACTCTTTGGTGGGCAGAAAAAAGGCATGGCAAAGGACAGAGTTAGAGGTGGTTTTTTTTTTTTTTAAGATTTATTTATTTATTTGATTTCCCCCCCTCCCCTGGTTGTCTGTCCTTGGTGTCTATTTGCTGCGTCTTGTTTCTTTGTACGCTTCTGTTGTCGTCAGCGGCATGGGAAGTGTGGGCGGCACCATTCCTGGGCAGGCTGCTTCTTTCTTTTCACGCTGGGCAGCTTTCCTCACGGGCGCACTCCTTGTGCGTGGGGCTCCCCCATGTGGGGGACACCCTTGCGTGGCACGGCACTCCTTGTGCGCATCAGCACTGCGCATGGGCCAGCTCCACACGGGTCAAGGAGGCCCGGGGTTTGAACCGCGGACCTCCCATATGGTAGACGGATGCCCTAACCACTGGGCCAAAGTCCGTTTCCCTAGAGGTTCTTAATGTAGGAGTTTTTATGTTGGAATTTGATGCTGAAGCGGGGGTCCTAGGAAGCAAGGAACCCTGAACTCACAGAGAAGCAAGACTGCAGAAGGGAGGAAACCCAGGAAGCCTGAACCCTCGCAGACGTAGGCAGCCTCTTACTCCAACATGTGAAAACAGACTTTGGTGAGGGAAGTAACTTATGCTTTATGGTCTGGTATCTGTAAGCTCCTACCCCAAATAAATACCCTTTATAAAAAAAACAACCAATTTCTGGCATTTTACATCAGTACACCTTTTACTGATTAATACTCAGGCCATTATATATTCTGCCATAACCTATAGAATTGAATGCAAGAGAGTGTAAACTACAAGGTAAACTATAATCCATGCTTAGTTGCAATGCTTCAAAATCTGTTCACCAGTTGTAATGAATGTAGCACACTAATGCTAGAAGTTGTTAATGTTGGGAACAGTGGGAGGTATAGGGAGTGAGGCATATGGGAATGTCTTATATTTTTCAATGTAACAATTTATGTAATCTAAGGATCTTTTAAAATTAAATTTAAAAAAGGATACAAAGGCCTCTGAGCTGACTACAAAGGGGTATCCAGGGATCTACCATCCTGGGAAAGGTGAAAGAGAGGGACACAGCCTAAGGCTGACAGCTTCTGACCCACAATTCTGGTCTGCTGTGTCCCACCAGCTTTTCCAGGCTGACTGGGACCACACTGTTGTCTACCTTGGGCTACTAAACAGAGGTGGAGAAATCCAACATTCTCAATCTCCCTCTCTTATAGCCGGGGTTGATTGTTGAGGATGTACCTTCCCAGGAAACAGGAGAGAGAAGGACACAATCTAAGGCTGACTCATCTTTGGACCCACAAATTTGGTCTGTTGTGTCCCATGGGCCCTTCCAGGTCAGAGAGGCCTTGCCATTGTTTGCCTTAGGAGGCTGCAAGGGAGTAAAGAAATCTGACCCTCTCAATCTCCTCGATGAACAGGGACTGATTGTTGAAGATGCAGAAGGGAGTAGAATTATTTCTTACCCAGGAAATGGGAGGGTGATGCCAGAGAAGGCTAGAGACTTTTTTATAAGAAAGTCCAAATTACAAGGATCTTAGCCTCCAGGCAAGATCTTCTCACATTGATCCAGGCTGTGTTACAGTAAAAACACATTAAACAGGCATCGAACTGAGGGCTGCCAAAGAGTGTCATCTGCTGGCAGAACTTGGTAGTACATATGAGAAAACTAAAAATAAATGAGGCATTTTCTGACCTTTATAGCTTGCCTCCCAAGGCCCTAGGAAGTAGGTCTGCAAAACATTACTGGGTGCAGAGCACACTTTTGAGCAACTAACAAGGACAAGCCTAATGATCCAGGTTGAATCAAGAATCAAAGAGCAACAGTAACACACAGCCTCCTGCCACTAAATCCCAATAAAAGACAAAGAAATTGAGCATCTGAGTAAACTACATACTAATCAGGTGCCTAGACATCAGCAAAAATTTATGAGCCAGAATAAGAAAATGGAAGGCATAGCCCAGGAAAAGGAATATATCAAAGTCCCAGAAGAAATGCAGGATTTGAGAGAACTAATTAACGAGATGTGTACCAATTTCCAAAATTAAATTCATGAGTTAAAAGACAATATGGTTGAAGAGATGAATGTCATTCAAGAAGATGTTCAGCAAGCACAAAGAGAACTTGAAATGTGGAAGAGAAAAGCAACAGAGCTCATGGGAATGAAAGATGCAATAGGTGAAATCAAAAACAACATTAAAGGTTTACAACAATTTCAAGCAGACTTGAAAGGATAAAAGAAAGAATAAGTGATACCAAAGACAGAAAACAGCTGAAATTGAAGAGAGAAAAGAACAGAGGGAGGGAAAAAATGGAAAAAAAATTGAGCAGAGCCTCAGGGAGATGAATGACAAGAGAAAACACAACAACGTACATGTCATGGGAGTTCCAGAAGGAGAAGAGAAGGGAAAAGGATTAGAAAGAGTATTTAAGGGAATAGTTAAAATTTCCCAATGCTTACAAAAGAAATGACCCTGCATGTCCAAGAAGCCCACCTTATCCTAATCTGAATAAACCCCAATAGATATACTCCAAAGCATATATTATTCAGAATGTCAAATGTCAAAGATAAAGAGAAAATTCTGAGAGCAGTAAGGGAAGCAAATCATCACATACAAGGGATGCCCAGTAATATTGTGGATTTCTCATCAGAAACCATGGTGGCGAGAAGACAGTGGTATGATGCAATTAGGAGACTGAAAGAGAAAAACTGCCAGCCAAGAATTCTGCACCCAGCAAAACTGTCCTCCAAATATGTAGGTGAGTATAAAATATCCACAAACAAACAGAAACTAGGAGAGTTTGTAAAAAAGAATCCAAATTGCAGGAAATAATAAGGAAGCCATAGAACCTGAAAGAAAAAAACAGAAGAGAGAGGCCTGAAGCAGAGTAGAGACAAAAGAATAGCAGAAAGGATAACCAAGAGTAAAAAGATAAGACCAAAATATGATATCAACATGAATACCAAAGAATAAAATGTTGGAAATAATGCATTTACAGTAGTATCATTGATTGTGAATGAAGTAAATGTACCAAACAAAAGATATAGATTGACAGAATGGATAATAAACACAAGAGCCATCCACACACTGCTTACAAGAGACCCACCTTAGACTCATGGATACAAACCAGCTGAAAGTAAAAGGTTGGAAAAAGATACTCCATGTAAATAGAAACCAAAAAAGAGCAGGGATCACTATACTATTATTGGACAAAACAAACTTTAAGTGAAAAGAAGTTATGAGACAGAGAAGGCCATTATATATTAATAAAAAGGGCAACCCTCCAGGAAGATATATTTATGCACCTAACCAGGGTGCCCCAAAATATGTAAGACAAACTCTGACCAAACCAAAGGGAGAAACAGGCATCTCTACAATAATCACTGGAGACTCTAATACACCACTCACATCATGAGACAGAACAACTGGACAGAAGATCAACAAGGAAACAGAGACCTTAAAGAATAATAAATGAGTTAGACCTAAAAGACACACAGAATGCTGCATCCAAATGCAGCAGGTTATACATTCTTCACACATGCCGATGAATCCTTCACCAGGATACACCACACGCAGGGCACAATGCATGTCTCAATAAATGTGAAAAGACTGAAATTATACAAAGCACCTTCCTAGATCATAATGGAATAAAACTGGAAATCAATAATAGACAAGAAAAAGGCAACTTCACAACTGTGTGGACTCTAAACAACATACTCTTAAATGATCAGTGGATCAAAAAAGAAATTCCAAGTGAAATCAGGAAATATATTGAGAAAAATGAAAATGAGAACACAAATTACCAAAGCTTATGGGATACAGCAAAGCCAGTCTTGAGAGGGAAATTTATGGTGCTACACACCTATATTAAAAAAGAAGAGCTAAACTCACACTTAACTGAACACCTACAGAAATCAGAAAAGGAACAGCAAACCAATCCTCAAAGCAAGCAGAAGGAAAGAAATAATAAAGATTAGAGCAGAAATAAATGAAATTGAGAAAAACAACAACAAAGAGAAAATCAAAACCAAAAGCTGGTTCTTTGAGAAGATCAGTAAAATTGACAAATGCTAGCAAGATTAACAAAGGAGAAAAAGGAGGCAAAAAAAAATCAGAAATGAAAGGAGGGAAGTAATGACTGACCCCACAAAAAAAAAAGAATCAAAAGAAGATATTCTGAGAAATTGTATGCCAACAATCTAGACAACCTAGAAATGGGCAAATTCCTAGAAATGCACCAACAACCTACACTGACACTATAAGAAATTCAAGAACTTAACAAACAAATCACATTTAAAGAGACTGAATCCACCATCAAACACTTCCCAACAAAGAAAAGCTCAGGACCAGATGACTTCAGAGATAAATTCTACCAAGTATTTTGAAAAGAATTAACACCAATCCAGTTTAAATTCTTCCAAAATGATGAAGAGGAGGGAAAATTACCCAACTCTTTTTATGAAGCCAACATCACCCTAATACCAAAGCCAGATAAAGACAGTATAAGGAAAGAAAAGTACAGACCAATCTTTCTAATGAAATAGAGATACAAAAATTCTCAACAAAATGTTGACAAATTGAATCCAGCAACATTATCAAAGACTTACACATCGTGACCAAGTGGGATTTATTCCTGCTGGGCAAGGCTAGCTCAACATAAGAAAATCAGTCAACATAGTACACCACATTAACAAATTGAAGGGGAAAAAAACACATGATCATCACAGAAAAGGCATTTGACAAAATCCAGCATTCTTTCTTGATAAAAAAACACTTCAAAAGATATGATTGGAAGGAAAATGCCACAATATGGTAAAAGGATATGTGAAAAACCCACAGCCAACATTGTACTTGGTGGGGAAATGCTGAAAGCTTTCCATCGAAGATCAGGAGCAAGACAAGGATGTGCACTATCACCACTGTTATTCAACACTGTACTACAAGTTCTAGCTAGAGTAATTAGAGAAGAAAAAAATTAAAGGCATACAAATAAGAAAAGAGGAAGTAAAACTTGCACTATTAGCAGATGACATCATCCTATATTTAGAAAATTCTGAAATGTCTACAACGAAGCTACCTGAGCTAATAAATGAGTTCAGCAAAGTGGCAGAATACAAGAGCCACATGCAGAAATCAGTGTTTTTTGTACACTAGTACTGCACAATCTGAGGAGAAATCAGGGAAAAATTCCATTTACAATAAGCAAGAAAAAGACTCAAATATGTAGGGGTCAACTTAATCAAAGAAGTACAGGACCTATATGCAGAAAATTACAAAACAGTGGTAAAAGAAATTTAAAATGACCTAAACAAATGGAATGACATTCCGTGTTCACGTACTGAAAGATTAAATATCATGAAGATGTCAATCCAACCTAAACTGATTTATAGGCTCAATATAATACCAATCAAAATTCCAACAGCCTACTCTACAGAAATAGAAAAGGCAGGGAAAAGGACTTGGCCCAGTGGTTAGGGCATTCGTCTACCACATGGGAGGTCCATGGTTCAAATCCCGGGCCTCCTTGACCCATGTGGAGCTGGTCCATGCGCAGTGCTCATGCACACAAGAAGTGCCCTGCCACACAGGGGTGTCCCCCACATAGGGGAGCCCCACGCACAAGGAGTGCGCCCCTAAGGAGAAGCCGCCCAGCATGAAAGACAGTGCAGCCTGCCCAGGAATGGCACCGCTCACACTTTTCCTGCAGCTGACAACAACAGAAGCAGACAAAGAAACAAGATGCAGCAAATAGACACAGAGAACAGACAACCGGGGGAGGGGGAGAATTAAATAAATAAATAAATCTGTAAAAAAAAAAAAGAAAAGAAAAGAAAGAAAAGGCAATTACCAAATTCATTTGGAAGGGAAAGTGCACCTAAATAACCAAAAGCATCCTAAGAAAGGGCAACATGGTGGGAATTTCACCGCCAGATCTTAAAACATATTACAAAGCTACAGAGGTAAAAACAGCATGGTGCTGGCATATAGAAAAACTCATTGATCAGTGTAATAGAATTTAGAATCCAGAAATAAACCCTCACCTCGATGGTCAACTAGCGTTTGACACATCTACCAAGTTCATGTTAATGGGAAAAAAGTCTCTTCAAAAAATGGTGCTGGGAGACCTGGATATCTATAACCAAAAGAATGGAATAGGACCCCTATCTTACATCCTATACAAGAATCAACTCAAAATGGATCAGAGACCTAAATATAAAAGGAAGGATCATAAAACTACCTGAAAAAAATATAGGGAAACATCTTAAGGACCTTGTGCTACATGGTGGTTTCTTGGACAAAGCACATGAAACAAAAGAAAAAATAGATAAATGGGACCTCCTCAAAATTAAACACGTGTGCACCTCACAGGACTTTGTCAAAAGGGTAAAAAGGCAGCTGCCTCGGCATAAGGAAATGCTTGGAAATCATATGTCCAATAAGGGTTTAATAGCTATAATATATAAAGAAATGTTACCACTCAATAATAAAAAAAGACTCAATTAAAAAATGGGCAAAAGACATGAGTAGACATTTGTCCAAGGAAGAAATACAAATGGCAAGAAAACACATGAAAAAATGTCCAACATGAGTAAAAATTAGTGAAATGCCAATCACAACTAAGAAATATCATTTCACATCTATCAGAATGGCCACTATTAAAGTCAGAGAACTACAAATGTTGGAGAGGATGTGGAGAGATAGGAACACTTATTCCCTATTGGTGGGAATGCAGAATGGTACAGCCACTGTGGAGGACTGCTGGGCAGTTCCTAAAGAAGGTGAATACAGATTTGCCAGTGACCCAGCAATATCACTATTGGGTCTACACCCAGAACTGAAAGATACAAACAGACACCTGCACACCTATGTTCATGGCAGTGCTACTCACAACTGTCAAAAGCTGGAAAGAACCCAGTTGTTCATCAACTGAGGAATGGATAAACAAACAGTGGTATATTCCCATGATGGAATATAATGCCACTGTAAGAAGAAAGGGAGTCATAAAACATTTGACAATGTGGATGAACCTGGAGGACATTATGTTGAGTGAAGCCAGACACAAAGGACAAATACAGTAAATACAGCATTACTATGAATTAAATATACTGTATAACACACTGTATGATTTCATTTATATAAAATGTAAATATAAATCAATTTATAAAGGGGAAAAAAGTATTTGTGCAAGAATATTAAAAAATGGGAGTTGTGAAGAGTAGGGGAGGCACAGATGGAGAAGTGATGGATTTTCTTATTTATTATTATTGAAATTATGAAAATGCTCTAATAATGATAGAGGTGATGAATGCACAACTATGTGATGCTGCCGAATACCAATGATTGCGCACTTTGGATGAACTGTATGCTTCCTTGATACGTACCAATAAAATGATTTTTTTAAAAAATTGACAAATAGCACTTAAAAATGGGAAAATATGTAAATAACACTTTCACCAGAGAAGAAACATTCAATTCTTTTCATCACTAGGGAAATACAAATCAAAACCTGCTATGACTTATCATATAGACATAGTAAAATGGCTAAAATCAAGAAAGATAATACCAACTGTTAAAGAAGATATGGAAAACCTAGAGTCCTTATATATTTCTAGTGAGAATGCCAAATGGTGCTGCCACTTTGGGAAACATTTTGTCAGTTTCTTAAAAATATAAACTTACATCATTGTTGCTAGTTCCACTCCGAGATATCTATCCAAGACAAATTGGCTGTACCATGATTCCCACAGCAAGTTCATGGCCGCCAAAACTGGGGAAAAAAATACAAATGCCTATCAACTGGGGCTTGGATAAGAGAAGGTGGTACATCGTAAATAGCTCTGCAGCTCTAACTAGGTAATTTCATTCAAATAACTTTCACCGAATAAACAAGTTATCCGCGTCTGGAAAAATGCCAAAGACTGAAGCAGGCCCCAAGCCCCCTGCTGCCCAGGGCCCAGCGAAGGCAGCCCCCAACCTCCCGGTCCCAAACCGCACAGAGAGGGCAGGACCGGCGGGGGCGCCGCGCACAACCGTCCAGCGAGCGGGAGCTTCGGCAGCCGCAAGGCTGGGCGCTCCCACAGCGCAGCGCGGGGATAGCTGCTCGGCCGCTTTTCTGCGCTGCCGGAGTCCCCCGCAGCCCCGCGCCCCGCCGCGCCCACAGGCCCGCGGGCGCTCCCCACCCACCCGCCCCGCCGCCTCCAGGTGGGGTCCGCACAGTACCGGGCTCCTAGCCGGGCGCAGGCGGGCGTCTGAGGAGGGGCCGCGCGCTCCGCCTGAGGGTTGCGGGCCAGCGCTCACTGCTCGCCTGCTCGCGGGCCAGACACGCCCCGCACACGCGGAGCCCCGCACACGCGGAGCCCCGCACAGGGCCTCGACCCTGCTGGAGCACCAGGTCAGCGCGTCCGACCACCCCGAACACCCGGAGCTTCAAAGGGCCGCCGCAGCGCCGCATGCCGGGTGGGGCCTGAGGGGGTGGGGCCCCAGGGGGTGGGGCCCGAGGGGGCGGGGCTGAGTGCCCGGTCACGCCCCTGCCAGGCGGGCCCGCGCGCCCTCGCGCCCCTCCGCTCTCCTGTCCCACCCGCCTTCGGGGCCCCTACCTGTGTTCTACTGGGCCGAGCGTCTCCCCACCCCCGAGACCTGGCTGAGGCCTGGCAGCCCCTTGGATCCCCCTGGCCAGGAATGGGGCCCGCCTCCCAGGAAGAGCTGCCGGCCCCCCTGTTGTGAGATAAACATTCTTCTACATCACAAAAGACTGAAGCTCTGGGTGCAGCGCAATCAAGGGCAGCAGGAGGTGCGCTGGGTGGGGGGGACCCGGGAGTCTCATTGTAAACAGAAGGTGACTGGCTCCTTTTCAACTAACAGGTCATGATTCTAGGACCCAAGATGATAAAAATAGTTAAAATGGGCAGAATTGTAGTTTCTCAAGATACACAGGATTTTTAAAGTGGAAAATCTTCAAGGGAAATTAAGACCTATGAAATGCTATGGTTATAAGTGAATCAACACTTGGAATATTTTAGAGCAATACTCGGGGCAAACTGTCAGTAATTCATCTTTTAGGACTTGTGTAATAACTCCAAACAGATTATTTCTGTAATGTCAAAAAACTATCAAGTAAATGGAAACATTTTTTAAAAATTTTATTTAATTGCCCTTTTTTTAAAGCTACATTGATCACAAAAAAGTTACATTAAAAAATATGAGGTTCCCATACTCCACCCCCACCATAATATGCAAATACAGAGAGACAGAAAGATGATTAATGGCTGGGAGGGGTTGAGGGGAGTGGGGAAGGTGGAGTAACTCCCTTTGGATCTATGAGGGTTCCTTTGGAGTGGATAAAAATGTTCTGAAACTAGATAAATTTGATGCACAACATAGTGAATATATTAAATGCCACAGAATGTACTGTTAAAATTGTTAATTTTATGTTATGTTAATTTCACCTAACAAAAAAAATACAGATGTGAAGTGGAGGAAAAAGAAACGGTCATAATTATGATGTTCTTTGGTGCTTGAAAGGAACACTTTCTTTCTACTATATCTCTTACCTGCACAGTTCTGAGTTGTCACCTGCTGATAGTAGAGTTCCATGCCATCCAAAAGGACAAGGTGTGTCTACATTGCAAAAGAGCCACAAAAATCCTGACTGGTTCCTGTTCAAGGAATAGGTTCTCTAGTTCTAAAAATGGCTAAAAGCTAGGGTATTAAGTTAAAAAAGTATCATCAACACAGACATATGTTGAAATGTAGTGGAGAAATTCGGGTATGCGTGGTTTTGAAGGCCAGGACACGAGAATACCGAGAAGGAAGTTGGTTTATTTCGACCGGCCGGGCTCGGCGGACTCTTGTCCTAATAAAAACTGAGCCCCAAACAGCCTTTTCCAGACCCTTTTATACAGAGAATATAGGATTAGGAAGACTAACAGTGATGGTAAACAGACCTTTGGTTAGGTTCTTCAGTGTTTGATCTTAGTATCAGATAGGTTATTTCCTCTAGGTGAGTTACATATTCTCCACATCCAAGCCAGTTTGGATTAGCATAGCTCCACATTGTCTGGAGGCAGCCCTGAATACACACTCAGTCTCACATCCCTTCTGAACATTCAAAGACTGTAGGGCCTATATTACTTATCTGGCCATCTTGGAGACTAGGTACTCTTGGAAATAATTTTGATTTAATGCACAGGCTATATCAGTAGAATTTGAGAGAGGTTTGATTATTTGTGTATAGAGAGGCCAGCACTCAGGAAGGATTTTGAGAAGGAAAAATGGTTTATTGAAGGCCGGCTGGACTTGGTAACTTCCTGTTGCAAACCCAGGCCCAGAAAACTTTCAAGTTTCTTTTATACAGAGAGGAAAGGTTAAATGGTCCTTTTGTTTCAGTTCTCAATAGGCTTGAATTAGCATATATATCTTCCACAGATTAGGTAAGCTTTTAGCATGGACTTCAGACATTCTAGATAAGCTTTTAGCATATTTGGTTTGCATTTCCCCTGAATACTTAAAGTTTATAGACCTTGCGTTGTTAAACTGTTTCCTGGGACTGGAGTCATTGCCATGACCAAGGTGACCGTGGTCACCAAGGGCAGGACTGCAGACAGGTTAGGTTATCTCTGAAGAGACAAAGAGCCTCCCATCCATAGCCCACATCACATACTCAAGAGTGAATTAGGAAGAAAAAGGAATTTTGCAATTGAGCAAGTCTCTCGCTAGTCTTCATTACTAGAACCAATTAAAGCATTTTTCTTTTCTGCTCTAGTACAGAACCTGGTCAGAGGGTTTTTCTCCTAGCTCACTTAAGCTTCCCCTCTTCTATTAGTGCCTTTGCAGGGTCCTCTCTTGTTGTAGAATTTGAGAGAGGTTTGATCCGGAGCTTTCTGTTTCAATCCCAAGCCCAGAATGAGATTTTTGAGTACTTTTTATACAGAGAGGAAAGGCCAAATGGTCCTTTTGTTTCAGTTCTCAATAGGCTTGAATTAGCATATATATCTTCCACATCTTAGGTAAGATTTTAGCATGGACCTTAGGTATTCTAGGTAAGCTTTTAGCATATTTGGTTTGCATTTCCCCTGAATACTTAAAGTTTATAGACCTTGCATTGTTAAACTGTTTCCTGGGACTGGAGTCCTTGCAATGGGACTGCAGCCTTTTATCATCCCACACCCACAAGTCACAGATAGTTTAGGTTATCTCTGAAGAGACAAAGAGCCTCCCACTCATAGCCCACATCACTCTGACCACAAGAACCTTCCCTGCCATTCTTTATGTCCCATTACCCCCCTCTTCCCTCCAGTTCCTCCTCCTCCCCCTCCTCCTCCTGCCTCTTCTCTCTCTTCTCTCAGGCTTTTCTAAACCACAAGAGGCAGTGGCTTCTTTTCTATTGTCATAGAACCTCAAATCCCAAAGACCTGCAGAATCACTCCTCAAAGTTTGCAAGTTTTTTCTATTACTTGTGTAGAGGACATGATCATTTTTGGTTACTGTTAGCATGGAGTATCTTTTTCAAAGATTTCACTTTTGGGCAGTTTTTATCCTGGATCTAAGGTGAGTCTCGTGTAGGCAGCACATGGATGGCTCATGTTTTTTCATCCATTCTGTCAGCCTGTATCCATTCACATTCAATGATATTACGGTAAATGCATTTATTTACTTCTATCACTTTACTCTTTGGTTTTCATATGTCATGTCTTATTTCTGTCTGTATTTTCTCTCTTTTGGTTATCTGTTCTGCTATTCTTTCTTCTATAATCTCTTTCAAGCCCCTGTCTCCTGTCTTTTTCTGTCAGTTGTAAGGCTTCCTTTAATATTTCCTATAAAATGGAATCACTTTTATGAATTCTTTTAATTTCTGTTTTGTTTGTATTTTAAACTCACCTTCATATTTGAAGACCAATTTGCTTGATAAAGAATTCTCAGCTAGCAGTTTTTCTCTTTTAATATCCTAATTATATCATACCACTGTCTTCTCTCCTCCAAGTTCTGAGGAGAAATCCATACTAAATCTTTCTGGGCATCCATTGTATGTGATAGTTTGCTTCTCCATTGCTGCTCTCAGAATTTTCTTTGTCTTTGATGTTTGACATTTGGAGTAGTCCTATTAGACCTACTATGAATGTGAATAGACTTATGGGAGTAGGTCTATTCACATTTATTCTGATTGGGGTACACTGTGCTTCCTGGACATGCAAGGTCATTTCTTTCATGAGGGTTGGGAAATTTTCAGCTTTTATTTCCTCAGATACTCTTTCTGCCCCTTTTCCCTTCTCTTCTCCTTCTGGAACTCCCATGATATGCATGTTGTTGTGTTTTCTGTTACCACTCAACTCAATGAACCCTTGCTCCATTTTTTACATTCTTTCTCTTTCTGTTCTTTTCTCACTTCCATTTCTGCCATTCTATCTTCTGGATCACTTCTTGTTTCTTCTATCATTTCAAACTTGCTGTTGTATGCCTCTAATGTTTTTTGTTGTTTTTTTTTGTTTGTTTGTTTGTTTCCTCTTTAGGAGGTACTGGCAATTGAACCCAGGACCTTGTGCATTGTAAACAGATGCCCAACCACTGAGCTACATCTGCTCTGCAGTGAGAGTTCATTTTTTCATTTGTTTGCTTTTAGAAGGTGCCAGGGATCAAACCTGAGACCTTGTACATGGGAAGTACGTCCTCAACCACTTGAGCTACAACTGCTCCCCTCTAATTAGTTTTTTTTATCTCACTATTGTGTCTTTCATTCCAATGAGTTCTTTACTTTCTATTCAGGCTTCCAAATTCTTTTTTGTGCTCACTTGGTGTCTTCTTAATATCTTTTATCTTTTTATCCATATCGTCTTTCAATTCATTAATTTGATTTTGGGAATTTGTGTGCATCTCCTTGGTTAGTTGTCTGAAATCCTGTGTCTCTTCTGGGGACTTTGGTATATTCCTTTTCTTGGGTCATTTCTTCTATTTTCTTAGAATGACTTGTAACTTTTGCTGATGTCTAGGCATCTGATTTGGATGGTGAGTTTACTCAGACGCTCACTTTCCTTTCATAGGGATTTAGTGGCAGAAGGCTCTTACTGGTGTTCTTGATTCTTGATTCAACTTGTTCTGGGTCTTTAGGATTGTCCCTGTTAGTTGTTCAGATCTGGGCCCTGAGCAGAGTAATGTGTTGCAGACCTGCTTCCCAGGGCCTTGGGGAGGGAGACTGTAAAGACCAGAAAATGCCTCTCTCTTTTTTTTTTTCCTTCTTTTTATTTTATTTTATTTTATTTATTTATTTAATGTTATTCATTTTGTAAAAATATTACATTAAAAAATATGAGGTCCCACTCAACCCCACCCCCCCCACCCCCTACTCCCCCCCCCCCCCAGTAACACTCATTCCCATCATCATGACACATCCATTGCATTTGGTAAGTACATCTCTGGGCATCTCTGCACCTCATGGTCAATGGTCCACAACATAGCCCATACTCTCCCACGTTCCATCCAGTGGGCCCTGGGAGGATTTACAATGTCTGGTAATTGTCCCTGAAGCACCACCCAGGACAACTCCAAGTCCCAAAAATGCCTCCACATCTCATCTCTTCCTCCCATTCCCCATACCCATCAGCCACCATGGCCACTTTCCCCACACCAATGCCGCCTTTTCTCTGTGGACCTTGGATTGGTTGTGTCCATTGCACCTCTATGTCAAGAGGAGGCTCAGATTCCACATGGATACTGGATGCAATCCTCCTGCTTTCAGTTGTAGGCACTCTAGGCTCCATGGTGTGGTGGTTGACATTCTTCAACTCCATGTTAGCTGAGTGGGGTAAGTCCAATAAATCAGAGTGTAGGAGTTGAAGTCTGTTGAGGCTCAGGGCCTGGCTATCATATTGTCAGTCCAGAGATTCAAATCCCCTAGATATATCTTAAACCCCAGCACCAACTACACTTCCAGTAAAGTAGCTTGCTTATTTATGTCTGTGTTCCCACATGCTTTTCTTTGGTCCACCAGCAGATGGCACTCATTGTCAGGCCTTCAGTTTGAGGTCTGCTCAGAGTGTGTTTGCATCCATCAGACCAGATCACTGTGATAGAGAATCCTAAACTTTCTCAAAGGCAGTTCCTCAGGCTGTGCTGGTAGTCCTCTCCCTCATCCCAGGTAGGCAGTAATTCCATTCCCTTCTCTGTCCTCAACAACCAGTCCTGGTCAGTAGAGGAAGAGAGTGAGATTGTCGGATCTCCTCAGTCCTGGATCTCTTTAGTCCCCTGCTGGCTCCCTGGCAAACAATAGCAGGGCCCCAGGAGGTTAAGCTTTGGTCCACGTATGTAATATTTTGGTGGTCAGTGGAAACTTGAAGAAGCCAATATATATGACTTATATCAGGGATTCTGAACCTTTCAATTATTGATTTCATTACAGTCTCCTGACAGAAAGGGTTAATCTTTATTGTGCATGAAAATCTTGTAGGGAACATATTTAAAATACTATTTTCTGTAACTTATACCTGGATATTTTTATCCGTGGTTTGGGGTGGAGGACCAGAAATCTGCATTTAATTAAAATACATTAGTTTTCTTGATTAGGTACATGAACATAATAAAAAGTATCTGTCTAGAATAATCTCATGATGACTTCTGTCCCTTCAGCCTCGTTTACTCTGCCACTCTTTCAAATTATTATTATTATGAATTTCTTAACTCTATCCAGAAAGTTTTTCCTAAGGAAACAACAATTCATTTTAAACAAGCCTTTTATCCTACTATTATATGTATTGGATGTTTTGAATTGTACCACATTGATTGCCTTCGTTTTCCTATATGGATATATTGTCATTTCTTTTTCCTCTGTTTTCCATGGGGTCAAAATTTAACATCCTAAATATATAAAATCCTATTTCATTTGATACAAACTTAACTTTCATGACATGTACATATACTTTACCTATACCTCTACAGACAGGGAGATTTTGTAACAATGAAAGGATCAACCTAAGGGAAAGATATGACACCAGTAAATATATGCTCATTTAACACCTAAGATTCCATTTAATACCTAGAGCAAAAAAAATTGACACCTATCTGAGGGATACCCCTGTCAAGGAGGAGGGGGAAAGCTTGATGTCTACTGATCTCCCAAATTCAGGTCCTTGCACTATGCTCCAAAATTCAGAGCACTCATCCTGATTGTTTTAATCATATATTTATAAAGTTTGGCTCACCAAGAACATGTTCTCCCCCTGAAAGTACAGCATATACTAGTTGATTTCCAATGATTGTCTTGGAATGTATGAGCAAATGAATGCCTGAATGGATGGCTCACCAGGCAGAGGTGAAGATGTAAGAGAGTAGAGCATATTGTTGAAACTTTAGGTTTTCCCAAATGCCTTCAGTAACATACCCCAAACTGAATGCCTTGAGATGTTAATAGCTATTCAATGAAAAACAGGAGTTCAGTACTCAAACTTTATCTTCTCTGTTCCTTATTTGAATATGTCCAATGCCCATTTTAGTGTCTATTTTTTTAATATACTTTTAAATTTTTTAAAAAAGATACTTAGACTACATGTTACAAAAAATATAGAGGGATTCCCATATGCCCCAATCTCAACTCTCCCATATTTTCCCACATTAGCAACATCCTCCATATATTTGTTACAATTGGTATATTTGTTACAATTCATAGATGTTTGTTACAATTGATGAACATATTTTGGAGCATTGCCACTAAGAGTGTATTATAGTTTACATTGTAGTTTAACTCCCTGCCCATCACGGTGCTTAAGTCCATTTCCCCATGTTCACAAACTTATTAGACCAGAATTTTATTAATATCTGAAAGAAGTGCTCCTTGGAACACTGTTTAGAATATGCTGACCTTTAGTGTAAGATAATTCTGTTGGGTGGTTTGCAGATGAGTCATAGAGGTGGGTGGTGGCCAGTTTGGAGGTTTCCATTCTAAAATGCTGGATGAACTTGAATTTTATTATGCAAACTATATAAATAATTGAATGGTTTTAGATAAGAAATATTTTGCATTTTTACACATGTGCTAGCCACAATGTAGAAGATAAAGTTGAGGGAGGCTGGACCAGAAGTGGAGAAATTATTTGGAAGCTTGTGACAATAATCCAGGCTATCAGTGATGAAATACTGGACTAAGTCTACAATGAGAAATGGGGAGGCAGGGTGGAATTGAGAAAATATATTTAGGAAGTAGTATTGACACATCTTCAGAGTAATTGTATTTCAGAATGATAGAGTGGGAGATATATAGGAAATTTTCCAGTTTCTGGCTTAGAGAATTGGGCAGGGGTGGTGACATTCATACTGAAAAAGAAAAGGGTGTAGAACTGTGGGGTAACAGCCTTAGTTTGAGGAATCTATGAAAAACAAGTGAGAAGTTCACATCTGGGACTCGGGAGAGAGATCTGGGCTAGATATGAAAAGTTAAGAGCCCTTGGCATCATGCTTGAAACAATAGGTTTGGATGTGGTCACTGAAATAGACTATGGTGAATGAGAAGGAAAGTGAGAAGACTGAACTTTGTGGAACATCAACATGTAAATGGTTAACAGAGGAAGAGGACACTGAGATGTATGAAAGAAAATTAGCAGGGAGCCCCAAGAGGTAAATATGGTGAAGCCAAGATAGCAGAAGGGGAAGAACATAATCAAATCTGTTAACACTACAGAAATCAGGAAGGAAAGTTCAAGAATGATAAAGAAAGTGGCCTTTCATGTGAGAATTTGAATGTAATTGGAATACCCATAGGAGAGTTGTTCCACTGGAGTGTTGGCTGGGTTCAGCAAGTTGAAAAACACAGAGGGCTGAAATAGAAATGAATAGGTCTGGAGAGGGACTGCATGGGACTGTTTCTAAGGGGTTTATCTCTGAAAGGACAGCCAGAGGAGGCTGTGTTGGGGTCTTCAAGGAAGCTGTCCTGACACTGTCCAGATGTCACCAGGGAAGACTGTTATTGGGCGTCATGGGGGAGACCAGCAAGGCTCTATACAACAAGGCTCTCGAGCTTTGCTCTTTGTATAAACAGAAAGTGCTAATTGTCCTGTGCATTAATCAGTCCTTTGGCTGATGTCAGGCAAAGGAGACCAGCCCTTGTGCTCTGGCCTCTCTGTGCCCCAACTGGGCCTACAGCAAGCCCAGAGGATCAAGCAGGGCCCTGACCTCATCCATGCCCTGCACTGAGCATGTCAGGGCACAATGGTGGGAGTCACACAAATAGAGGACTCCTGTACCCACAGGCTGGCAGGCTCATTCTAAGTGTTTTTTCTGCCCTTGGAAAATGTATTAGCCAGCCAAAGGGGTGCTGATGCAAAATACCAGAAATTGGTTGGTTTTTATAGGGTATTTATTTTGGGTAGAAGCTTACAGATACCAGGACATAAAGCATAAATTACTTCCCTCACCAAAGTCTAATTGGAGCAAGATGGCTGCTGATGTCTGTGAGGGTTCAGGCTTCCTGGGTTCCTACATTCCTGGGGCTTTTCTCTGGGCTCAAGGTTCCTTTCTTCCTGGTGCTGACTTCTCTTTTCTCTGCATGCTGACTTCCTGGGACTTCAGCTTAAGTCTTCAGCACTAAACTCCAACATCAGAAATTCTCAACTCTGTTCTTTGCCACACCTTTTATCTGTGAGTCCTCAACCACCAAAGTGTGGGGACTCAATGCCCTAATCATAACTCAATCAGGGAAGTGGACTTGGCCCAATGGATAGGGCTTCCACCTACCACATGGGAGGTCCATGGTTCAAACACCAGGCCTCCGTGACCCATGTGGAGCTGGCCCACATGCAGTGCTGATGTGTGCAAGGAGTGCTGTGCCACACAGGGGTGTCCCCCACATAGGGGAGCCCCATGCACAAGGAGTGCACCCCATAAGGAGAGCTGTCCAGCATTTTAACCCCATGGAAAACACAGGAAAAGGAAATGACAATATATCCATATAGGAAAAGGAAGGCAATCAATATGGTACAATTCAAAACATCCAATACATATAATAGTAGGAAAAAAGGTTTGTGTTTAAAATGAATTGTTACCTTAGGACAAACTTTCTGGATAGAGTTAAGAAATTCATAATAATAATAATTTGAAAGAGTGGCAGAGTAAACTAGGTTGATGGGACAGAAGTAATCATGAGATTATTCTAGATAGATATTTTTCATTATGTTCATGTATCTAATCAAGAAAACTAATATATTTTAAATAAAATGCAGATTTCTGGTTCTCCACACCAAATCACAGATAAAAATATCTGAGTATAAGGTATAGAAAATAGTATTTTAAATATGTTTCCTACAAGATTTTCATATACAATAAAGATTGAACCTTTCTGTTGGGAGACTGTAATGAATTTAATAATTGAAAGGTTCAGAATCCCTGACATAAGTCATATATATTGGCTTCTTCATTTTCCACTGACCACTAAAATATTATATTCCTGGACCACAGTTTAACCTCCTGCCACAATGTCTTTAAATTATAGTTTTGTTTTTTATTTACCAAGAAAGGGTTCTTATTTGCTTAAAAAATTATCTTTTTTATTATTATTCTTTTTTATTCATTGTCTCTAATAACAGTTATATGTTATTTAATTATCCCTGTAAAAGCTATCACTTTCAGCATTCTTGCATCAGGAAAACTTTTTCTTAAGAATGGTATGTTTTCTTCTCTGTGAAAAACAAATATGTAGTTGCTTTTTAGCCTTAGAAACTATTTAACAAAAATGATAAAAGCATGGCTGCCCTGATAGAAAGGGCTGAGGGTCAGAACTGTGTACTCTCAGTTTCCTCCATGACTCTTGCATTAATTTCCTTACTGCTGTAATGGATTCCGTATAATGGGTTGGCTTACCAACAGGGATTTACAGACTCAAGGTTTCAGAGGCTAGAAGGCTCGCTTCCTCCCAGAGTCACTACCTTAGCTTTTCTGTCATGTGCTGATGCATATGGCTGCATCTTCTCCTTTCTCTTCTGGGTTCTGTTGACTTCCAGCTTCAGGCTGCTCCCAGAGCTTCCTTTCCACATCCATTTGGTTTGCTTATAAGGACTTCAGCGACACTGGATTTAAGGCCCATATATTCAAAGGTCCTATTTACAAAAGTGTTCCCACCCACAGACCAGGGGTTGGAACCTGAACATTCCTTTTGTGGGGGACATTATGCAATCCCCAACACCAATGATTCCCTCTGACAACTCACCTTTCCAATGGGACCCAGAAAGCAATCAAAAAATCATTAAGTGAAAAATCACTTTGGAAATCAGTATTTCAAATGTCCACAATCTCACTTTGCTCTGAACACTAATTCAGTCAAATTTGATGCAATTTGTATTAACTCTCTTTGTGAGAATGTTTACTTTTGCCTTTTTTATAGCTTTAACTTCTTTGGGGCTTTAGTTTCAAGAGAATTTCATAATTGTTTCTATAAATATATATTTGTGCATATACTAAAAAACCATTATGGAAAGATGGGGTACAAATAGTCTGAATACATATTCATTATTATTATCTTTATTGAAATCTTGTTAACTCAATTGGCTTCCATTACTTTACAATGATTCTTCTGGGAATATGGCAGATTAGCAAGACAGAGGATTCTCTTCTCTTCCAGAAAAATAGCTAGAGGACAGGAAGAAATGGCCTGGAAAGAAACTTCTAGGGGTCAGGACCCCAGGAGAAGGCTGGACACCACCAAGCAGAGAGAGGGGCAATGGAAAAAACCAATGGTGACAAAACTGTGAGTACATGCTGCAGCTGCCAGTATTCACCCCCACCATATAGACACTTTGAATTCTCAGGCCTCAGGGCCACTGGCTACAAACGGGGACCCACCTCTCAGAAGTGAGGAGAGAGCAACACAGCCTAAGGCTGGCTGCTTTTGGCCAACTGTGCCCTTGAGCTCCCCAGGCTGGGTGGGCCCTGCTATTGTTTGGAAGCAAGCAGGGGACTAATTGCCCTCTCTATTGACCAGGACTGAATGTTTGAATTAGGGGGCTCTTAGCCTCCAGGCAGGATCCTCTATCACAGTGATCTGGTCTGGTGGATGCAAACACTCTCTGACCAGGCTTTGAATTGAGAAGGCTGACAAAGAGTGCCATCTGCTGGACCAAGGAAAAGCATATAAGGAACACAAATAAACAAGAGAGGCATTTTCTGGTCTTTACAGTCTCCCTCCCCAAGGGCCTAGGAAGCAGGTCTGCAACACATTACTCTGCTCAGGGCCCAGATCTGAGCAACTAACAGGGACAATCCTAAGACCCAGAACAAGTTGAACCAAGAATCAAGGGCACCAGTAATGCACAGTCTCCTGCCACTAAATCCCTATGAAAGGAAAGTGAGCATCTGAGTAAACTCACCAATTAAATCAGATGCCCAGACATCAGGAAAAGCTACAAGTCATTCTGAGAAAAGAGAAGAAATGACCCAAAAAAAGGAATCTATCAAAGTTCCCAGAAGAGACACAGGATTTCAGACAACTAACCAAGGAGATGCACACAAACTTCCAAAATCAAATTAATGAATTGAAAGATGATATGGATAAAAAGATAAAAGATATCAAGAAGACAAGTGAGCACAAAGAAGAATTTGGAAGCCTGAATAGAAAAGTAACAGAACTCATGGTAATGAAAGACACCATAGTGGGATAAAAAACAAATTAGAGGGTAGCAGTTGTAGCTCACGTGGTTGAGGATCTACTTTTCATGTACAAGGTCCCAGGTTTGATCCCTGGCACCTTCTAAAAACAACAAATGAAATCATGAACTCTCACTGCAGAGCAGATGTAGCTCAGTGGTTGGGCATCTGCTTACAATGCACAAGGTCCTGGGTTCAATTGTCAGTACCTCCTAAAGAGGAAACAAACAAAACAACAACAAAAAACATTAGAGGCATACAACAGCAAGGTTGAAATGACAGAAGAAACAATAAGTGATGCAGAAGACAGAACAGCAGAAATGGAAGAGAGAAAAGAACAGAAAGAGAAAAGAGTGTGAAAAATTGAGCAAGGGCTCAGGGAGTTGAGTGATAACAGAAAACACAACCACATGCATGTCATGTCAGTTCCAGAAGGGGAAGAGAAAGGAAAGGGGCAGAAAGAGTATCTGGGGTAATAAGAGCTGAAAATTTCCCAACCCTCTTGAAAGTAATGACCTTGCATGTCCAGGAAGCACAGTGTACCCCAATCAGAATAAATGTGAATAGACCTACTCCAATAGGTCTATTCAGATTCATAGTAGGTCTAACAGGACTACTCCAATTGCCAAATGTCAAAGATAAAGAGAAAATTCTGAGAGCAGCAATGGAGAAGCAAACTATCACATACAATGGATGCCCAGATAGATTTTTTGTGGATTTCTCATCAGAACTTGGAGAAGAGAAGACAATGGCATGATGTAATTAGGATACTAAAAGAGAAAAACTGCCAGCTGAGAAATCTTTATCCACCAAAATTGGCCTTCAAATATGAAGGTGCATTTAAAATACAAAGAAAACAGAAATTAAGAGAATTCATGAAAATGATTCCATTTTGTAGGAAGTATTAAAGGAGGCCTTACCACCTGACAGGAAAAGACAGGATACAGAGGTTTGGAAGAGATTATAGGAGAAAGAATAGCAGAAAGGATAATCAAGAGAGGGAAAATACAGACAGAAATAAGACATGACATATGAAAACCAAAGAATAAAATGATAGAAGTAAATAATGCATTTACCGTAATAACATTGAATGTGAATGGATTAAACTCCCCAATCAAAAGATATAGGCTGGGAAGCAGACCACATGGAGGGCCCAGGGTTCAATCCCCAGGGCCTCCTGTCCTGTGCAGTAAGCTGGCCTATGTGCAGTGTTGCTGCACTCAAGGGGTGCCCTGCCATGCAGGGGTGCCCCTGCATAGCAGTGCCTTATGTGTAAGGAGTGTGCCCCACAAGGAGAGCTGCCCCATGTGAAAAAAAGTGCAGCTCACCCAGGAGTGGCACTTCACATGGAGAGCTGAACAGCAAGATGATGGAACAACAAAAAAAAAGAGACAGTTTCCCAGTGCTGCCAGATAATGCAAGCAGACACAGAAGAACACACAGCAAATGGACACAGAGAGCAGACAATGGAGGGGGAAGGGGATAGGAATAAATAAAATAAATCTTTAAAAAAATGATACAGGCTGACAGAATGGATGGAAAAACATGAGCCATCCATGTGCTGCCTACAAGAGACTCACCTTAGATCCAGGATAAAAACTGCCTGAAAATGAAATCTTTGAAAAAGATACTCCATGCTAACAGTAACCAAAAAAATCATGTCCTCTACACAAGTAAAAGAAAAAACTTGCAAACTTTGATGAGTGATTTTGCAGTTCTTTGGGATTTGAGGGTTCTATGACAATGGAAATGAGGCCACTGCCTCTTGTGGTTTAGAAAAGCCTGCGAGAAGAGAGAGAAGAGGCAGGAGGAGGAGGGGGAGGAGGGGAGAAATGGGACATAAAGAATGCCAGGGAAGGTTCATGTGGTCAGAGAGGACCCTGCAAAGGCACTAATAGAAGAGGGGAAGCTTAAGTGAGCTAGGAGAAAAACCCTCTGACCAGGTTCTGTACTAGAGCAGAAAAGAAAAATGCTTTAATTGGTTCTAGTAATGAAGTCTAGCAAGAGACTTGCTCAATTGCAAAATTCCTTTTTCCTCCTAATTCATCTTGAGTATGTCTGTGTTGATAACACTTGTTTAACTTAATACCCTAGCTTTTAGCCATTTTTAGAACTAGAGAAACCTATTCCTTGTACAGGAACCAGTCAGGATTTTTGTGGCTCCTTTGCAATGTAGGCACACCTTGTCCTTTTGGATGGCATGGAACTCTACCATCAGCAGGTGACAACTCAGAACTGTGCAGGTGAGAGATATAGTAGAAAGAAAGTGTTTCTTTCAAGCACGATAAGAGCATTATAATTATGAGAGTTTCTTTTTCCTCCACTTCACATTATCTGTATATTTTTTGTTAGGTGAAAGCGACATAACATAAAATTAACAATTTTAACAGTACATTCTGTGGCATTTAGTATATTCACTAAGTTGCGCATCAAATTTATCTAATTTCAGAACATTTTTATCCATTCTGAAGGAAATCTCATAGACCCAAAAGGAGTTACTCCACCTTTCCCACTCCCCTCAACCCCTGCCAGCCATTAATCCTCGTTCTGTCTCTCTTTATTTGCATAGTATAGTGGGGGGTAGGGGGGTGGGAACCTTATATTTTTAATGTAACATTTGTGCTCAAGGTAGCTTAAAAAAAGGCAATTAAATAAAAAAAATTTTAAAGTTTCCATTTATATGATAGTTTTTTGACATTACAGGAATAATCTATTTGGAGAGATTACACAAGTCCCAAAAGATGAATTACTGGTAGTTTGTCCCAAGTATTGCTCCAAAATATTCCAAGTGTTGATTCACTTATAACCATAGCATTTCATAGGTCTTAATTTCCCTTGAAGATTTTCCACTTTAAAATCCTGTGTATCTTGGGAAACTACAATAATTCTGTTCATTTTAACTATTTTTATAATCGTGGGTTCTAGAATCATGACCTGTTAGTTGAAAAGGGGCCAGTAACCATCTGTTTACAATGAGACTCCCCGCTCCCCCCGGCCCAGCGCACCTCCAGCTGCCCTTTATTGCGCTGCACCCTGAGCTTCAGTCTTCTGTGACAAAGAAGAATATTTATCTCACAAGGGGGGTTGGGGCTGACAGCTCCTCCCGGGAGGCGTCCCCATACCTGGCCAGGAGGATCTGCGTGGCTGCCAGGCGCTGGCCGGATGTCAGGGGTGGGGAGACGCTCCTCCCGGAGGACGCAGGTAGGGGCGCCGAAGTCTAGTGGGACGGGAGCGCGCAGGAGCCCTAAGTGCGAGGGCCCGCCTGGGGCCTCGGCAGGGGTGGGGCTCCTGGCAAGGGCGTGGCCCCGCCGCTGGCTGCGCAGCCGCTTTCCCCACCGCTCAGCCCCGCCCCTGGCTGTTCAGCCCCGCCCCTGAGGCCCCGCCCAGCACGCGGCGCAGCGGCTGCAGCTTTCAGACCCTCGGGGCTTCCAGTCCCGGTGGTGTCCTGGTTCTTGGGCCTAGCGGAGGCTCCGCGCCGGGCAGCGAGCACCGGCCCGGAACCCTCAGGCGGAGCGCACGGTCCCTTCTCAGATGCCGGCCTGCTCCTGGCCCGGAGCCCGGTACGTGTGCGGACCCCACCAGGGGGCGCGGGGCTGCGGGGGCCGCCGGCGGCGCGGAAAAGCGGGCGAGCGGCCGTCCCCGCGCTGCGCTGAGGACGCGCCCGGCTGCACGGCCGCCAAAGCTCCCGCTGTGCGGTTGGGGGCTGCCTTCGCGGGGCCCGTGGGCGGCGGGGGACCCGGGCCTGCTTCAGTCTTTGGCATTTTTCCAGACGCGGATAACTTGTTTATTCGGTGAAAGTTAGTTGAATGAAATTACCTCGTTAGAACTGCAGAGCTATTTACGATGTACCACACCTTCTCTTATCCAAGCCCGGGTTGATAGGCATTTGTATTTTTTTCCCCAGTTTTGGCGGCCATGAACTTGCTGTGGGAATCATGGTACAGCAATTTGTCTTGGATAGATATCTCGGAGTG
This sequence comes from Dasypus novemcinctus, assembly GCF_030445035.2. NCBI lineage: Eukaryota > Metazoa > Chordata > Mammalia > Cingulata > Dasypodidae > Dasypus > Dasypus novemcinctus. The sequence goes on along the minus strand of NW_026688169.1, from coordinate 367,385 downwards.
GAACTAGCAACAATGATGTAAGTTTATATTTTTAAGAAACTGACAAAATGTTTTCCAAAGTGGCAGCACCATTTGGCATTCTCACTAGAAATGTATGAGGGCTCCAGGTTTTCCACATCTTCTTTAACAGTTGGTATTATCTGTCTTGATTTTAGCCATTTTACTATGTCTATATGATAAGTCATAGCAGGTTTTAATTTGTATTTCCCTAGTGATGAAAAGAATTGAATGTTTCTTCTCTGGTGAAAGTGTTATTTACATAGTTTCCCATTTTTAAGTGCTGTTTGTTGTTTTTTTTAACAAATCATTTTTATCAATACTTATCAACAAAGCATACAGTTCACTGCACAATGAGTGGTGTTTGGCAGCATCACATAGTTGTGCATTCATCACCTCCATCATTACTAGAGCATTTTCCTAATTTGAATAATAATTTAAAAAGTAAATCCATCACTTCTTCATCTGTGCTTCCCCTACTGTTCACAGCTCCCCTTTTTGGCTATTCTTGCACAGATACTTTTATTTCCCCTCTATAAATTGATTTATATTTATGTTTTATGTAAATGGAATCATACAATATGTTATACAATATATTTAGTTCATAGCGATCCTCTGTTTATTGTATTTGTCCTTTTGTGGCTGGTTTGCTTCACTCAACATAATGTCCTCCAGGTTCATTGATGTTGTCAAATGTTTTAGGACTTCTTTTCTTTTTTTTTAAGATTTATTTTTTATTTATTATTCTTCCCTTCCCCACCCCACCCCCAGTTGTCTGCTCTCTGTGTCCATTTGCTGTGTGTTCTTCTTGTGTCCACTGGTACTCTTGTCAGCGACACCCAGAATCTGTGCCTCATTTTGTTGTGTCATCTCGTTCTGTCAGCTCTCCGTGTGTGTGGCACCACTCCTGGGCAGGCTGCACTTTATTTTGTGCTGGGTGGCTTTCCATACGGGGTGCACTCCTTGCATGTGGGGCTCCCCTATGCGGGGGACACCCCTGCATGCCACAGCACTCCTTGTGAAAATCAGCACTATGTATGGGCCAGCTCATCACATGGATCAGGAGACCCTGGGTTTGAACCTTGGACCTCCTATGTGGTAGGCAGATGCCCTGTCTGGCCAAATCTGCTTGCCCATTTCTTCTTAAGTACTGCATAATATTCCATTGTGGGAATATACCACTGTTTGTTTATCCATTTGTCAGTTGATGGGCACCTGGGTTCTTTCCAGCTTTTGACATTGTGACTAGCACTGCTATGAACATGAGTGTGCAGATGTGTATTTGTATCACTGCTTTCAATTCTGGGTGTAGACCCAATAGTGATAGTGCTGGGTCACTGGCAAATCTATATTCAACTTCTTTTTTTTTTAAAGACTTATTTATTTATTTATTTCTCTCCCCTCATCCCCGCCCTGCCCCAGTTGTCTGCTCTCTGTGTCTGTTTGCTGCATCTTCTTCTTTGTCTGCTTCTGTTGTTGTCAGCGGCACGGGAATCTGTGTTTCTTTTTGTTGCATCTTCTTGTGTCAGCTCTCCATGTGTGAAGCACCATTCTTAGGCAGGCTGTACTTTCTTTTGCACTGGGCAGCTCTTCTTCCGGGGCACACTCCTTGCATGTGGGGCTCCCCTATGTGGGGGACACCCCTGCGTGGCAGGGCACTCCTTGTGCACATCAGCACTGCGCATGGGCCAGCTCCATACGTGTCGAAGAGGCCTGGGGTTTGAACCACAGACCTCCCATGTGGTAGACAGATGCCCTAACCACTGGGCCAAGTCCGCTGCCCTATATTCAACTTCTTTAGGAACTGCCCAACCGTCGTCCACAGTGGCTGTACCATTCTGCATTCCCACCAATTGTGAGTAAGAGTTCCTATCTCTCCACATCCTCTCCAACATTTGTAGTTCTCTGACTTTTTAATTGTGGCCATTCTGATAGGCGTGAAAAGATATCTCTTAGTTATGATTTGTATTTCCCTAATCATTACTCACATTGAACATTTTTTCACGTGTTTTCTCACCATTTGTATTTCTTCTTTGGACAAATGTCTATTCATGTCTTTTGCCCATTTTTTAATTGAGTCTTTTTTTATTTTTGAGTTGTAACATCTCTTTACATATCATGGATATTAATCCCTTATTGGACATGTGATTTCCAAGTATTTCCTTCTGCTGAGGCAGCTGCCTTCTCACCCTTTTGACAAAGTCCTGTGAGGTGTACATGTGTTTAATTTTGAGGAGGTCCCATTTATCCATTTTTTCTTTTGTTTTGTGTGCTTTGGATGTAAGGTCCAAGAAACCACCATGTAGCACAAGGTCTTTAAGATGTTTCCCTACATTTTCTTCAAGCAGTTTTATGGTCCTTTTATATCTAGATCTCTGATCCATTTTGAGTTGATTCTTGTATGGGATGTAAGATAGGGGTTCCATTCCATTCTTTTGGTTATAGATATCCAGGTCTCCCAGCACCATTTATTAAAGGGATTTTCCCCCCATTAACATGGACTTGGTAGGTGTCTGAAAAACTAGTTGACCATGGAGGTGACTCTAAATTCTATTATACTGATCAATGAGTCTCTCTTTATGCCAGTGCCATGCTGTTTTGGCCACTGTAGCATTGTAATATGTTTCAAGGTCTGGCATTGAAGTTCCTCCCATGTTGCTCTTCTTTTTTAGAATGTTTTTGGTTACTTGGGTGCATTTCCCTTCCAAATGAATTTGGTAATTGCCTTTTCTATTTCTGTCAAGTAGGCTGTTGGAATTTTTATTGGTATTACATTGAATCTATAAGTCAGTTTAGGTTGGATTGACATCTTCATGATATTTAGTCTTAGAGTACATGAACACGGAGTGTCATTCCATTTGTTTAGGCATTTTAAATTTCTCTTACCACTCTTTTGTAGTTTTCTGCATCTAGGTCCTGTACTTCTTTGACTAAGTTGATGCCTACATATTGAGTCTTTTTGTTGCTATTGTAAATGGAATTTTCCCCTGATTTCTCCTCAGATTATGCAGTACTACTGTACAAGAACACTGATTTCTGCATGTGGATCTTGTATTCTGCCACTTTGCTGAACTCATTTCTTATGTCAGGTAGCTTTGTTGTAGACATTTCAGAATTTTCTAAATATAGGATCATGTCATCTGCTGATAGTGCAAGTTTTATGTCCCCTTTTCCTATTTGGATGCCTTTAATTTTTTTTCTTCTCTAATTACTCTAACTAGAACTTGTAGTACAATGTTGAATAGCAATGGCAATAGTAGGCATCCTTGTCTTGTTCCTGATCTTAGATGGAAAGCTTTCCACCTTTCCCCACTGAGTACAATGTTGGCTGTGGGTTTTTCATATATGCCTTTTATCATATTGTGGCATTTTCCTTCTATTCATACCTTTTGAAGTGTTTTTTTACCAAGAAAGAATGCTGGATTCTGTCAAATGCCTTTTCTGTGTCTATTGTGATCACCATGTGTTTTTTCCCTTCAATTTATTTTAATGTGGTGTATTATGTTGATGGGTTTTTTTTATGTTGAGCTAACCTTGTAACCAGGAACAAATCCACCTTGGTCATGATGTGTAAGTCTTCAATAATGCTGCTGGATTCAATTTGTCAATATTTTGTTGAGAATTTTTGCATCTCTGTGTTCATTGAAGAGATTGGTCTGTACTTTTCTTTCCGTGTAGTGTCTTTATCTGGCTTTGGTGTTAGGGAGATGTTGGCTTCATAAAAAGAGTGGGGTAATTTTCCCTCCTCATCATCATGTTGGAAGAGTTTAAACAGGATTGTTGTTAATTCTTTTTGAAATGTTTGGTTGAATTTATCTCTGAAGTCATCTGGTCCTGAGCTTTTCCTTGTTGGGAGGTGTTTGATGATGGATTCAGTCTCTTTAAATGTGGTTGGTTTGTTAATTCTTGTATTTCTTGTAGTGTCAGTGTAGGTTGGTTGTGCCTTTCTAGGAATTTTCCCATTTCTAGGTTGTCATTGTTGGCATACAGTTTCTCACAATATCATCTTTTGATACTTTTTATTTCTGTGGGGTCAGTCATTACTTCCCTCCTTTCATTTCTGATTGTATTTATTTGCCTATTTTTCTCCTTTGTTAATCTTGCTAGCGATTTGTCAATTTTACTGGTCTTCTCAAAGGACCAGCTTTTGGTTTTGATTTTATCTATTTTTTTTTCTTGTTGTTGTTGTTCTCAATTTCATTTATTTCTGCTCTAATCTTTATTATTTCTTTCCTTCTGTTTGCTTTGAGGATTGGTTTGCTGTTCTTTTTCCAATTTCTCTAGGTGTTCAGTTAAGTCTTTGAGTTTAGTGCTTTCTTCTTTTTTAATATAGGTGTTTAGGGCTATAAATTTCCCTCTCCAGACTTTGCTGTATCCCTTAAGTTTTGGTAATTTGTGTTCTCATTTTCATTTGTCTATATATTTACTAATTTCACTTGCAATTTCTTCTTTGATCTACTGATCATTTAACAGTGTGTTGTTCAGACTCCACACAGTTGCAAAGTTATCTTTTTCCTGTCTATTCTTGATTTCCAATTTTGTTCCATTATGATCTAAGAAGGTGCTTTGTATAATTTCAGTCTTTTCATATGTATTGAGACCTGCAGTGTGCCCTACATGTGGTGTATCCTGGTGAAGGGTCCATGGGCACGTGGGAAGAAGGTATAACCTGCTGTGTTTGGATTCAGCATTCTGTGTGTCTGTTAGGTCTAACTCATTTATTGTTCTTTAAGTTCTCTGTTTTCCTTGTTGATCTTCTGTCCAGTTGTTCTGTCTCATAATGTGAGTAGTGTATTAGAGTCTCCAGTGATTATTGTACAGATACCTGTTTCTCCCTTCAGTTTTGACAGAGTTTGTCTTATGTATTTTGGGAAACCCTGGTTAGGTGCATAAATATATCTTTCTGGTGGGTCGTCCTTTTAATTAATATATAATGGCCTTCTCTGACTCATAACTTTTTTTCACTTCAAGTCTGTTTTGTCCAATAATAGTATAGCTGTCCCTGCTCTTTTTTGGTTACTATTTGCATGAAGTATCTTTTTCCAACTTTTTACTTATAGCTGGTTTGTATCTGTGAGTCAAAGGTGGGTCTCTTGTGAGCAGCATATGGATGGCTTATGTGTTTATTATCCATCCTGTCAATCTATATCTTTTGTTTGGTGCATTTAATCCATTAACAATCAATGATAGGACTGTAAATGCATTGTTTACTTCCTACATTTTATTCTTTTGTTTTCATGTGTCATGTCATATTTTGGTCTGTCTTTTTTCTCTTGATTATCCTTTCTGCTCTTCTTTTTCCTCTACTCTCCTCCAGGCCTTTCTCTTCTTTTTCTTTCAGGCTCTATGGCTTCCTTATTATTTCCTGCAATTTGGATTCTTTTTTACAAACTCTCAGTTTCTGTTTGTGGATATTTTATACTCACCTTCATATTTGGAGGACAGTTTTGCTGGGTGCAGAATTCTTGGCTGGCAGTTTTTCTCTTTCAGTCTCCTAATTGCATCATACCACTGTCTTCTCACCTCCATGGTTTCTGATGAGAAATCCATACTATTACTGGGCATCCCTTGTATGTGATGATTTGCTTCCCTTACTGCTCTCAGAATTTTCTCTTTATCTTTGACATTTGACATTTGACATTCTGAATAATATATCTTTTGGAGTATGTCTATTTGGATTTATTCCAATTAGGATAAGGTGGGCTTCTTAGACATGCAGAGTCATTCCTTTTGTGAGCATTGGGAAATTTTAACTATTTCCTTAAATACTCTTTCTAACCCTTTTCCCTTCTCTTCTCTTTCTGGAACTCCCATGACATGTATGTTGTTGTGTTTTCTGTTGTCATTCATCTCCCTGAGGCTCTGCTCATTTTTTTTTTCCCATTTTTTTCCTCCCTCTGTTCTTTTCTCTCTTCAATTTCAGCTGTTCTGTCTTTGGTGTCACTTCTACTTTCTTCTGTCCTTTCAAGTCTGCCTGAAATTGTTGTAGACCTTTAATGTGCTTTTGATGTCGCCTATTGTGTCTTTCATTCCCATGAGCTCTGTTGCTTTTCTGTTCCACATTTCAAATTCTGTTTTTTGCTTGCTCAACATCTTCTTGATGTCATTCATCCCTTTAGCTGTATTGTCTTTCAACTCATGAATTTAATTTTGGAAATTGGTACACATCTCATTAATTAGTTCTCTCCAATCCTGCATCTCTTCTGGGACTTTGATATATTCCTTTTCCTGGGCTATGCCTTCCATTTTCTTATTCTGGCTCATAAATTTTTGCTGATGTCTAGGCACCTGATTAGTGTGTAGTTTACTCAGATGCTCAATTTCTTTGTCTTTTAGTGGGATTTAGTGGCAGGAGGCTGTGTGTTACTGTTGCTCTTTGATTCTTGATTCAACCTGAATCATTAGGGTTGTCCCTGTTAGTCGCTCAAAGGTGTGTTCTGCACCCAGTAATGGGTTGCAGACCTACTTCCTAGGGCCTTGGGAGGAAAGCTATAAAAGTCAGAAAATGCCTCATTTATTTTTTATTTTCTCATATGTACTTCCTAGTTCTGCCAACAGATGGCACTCTTTGACAGTCCTCTCAGTTCAATGCATGTTTAGAGTGTTTTTGCTGTAACACAGCCTGGATCAATCTGAAAGGGTCCTACCTGGAGCCTAAGAGCCTTGTAATTTGAACTTTCTTATAAAAAAGTCTCTAGCCTTCTCTGGCAGCCCCCTCCCATTTTCTGGGTAAGAAATAATTCCACTCCCTTCTGCATCTTCAACAATCAGTCCCCCTTCATAGAGGAAATTGAGAGGGTCAGGTTTCTTTACTCCCTTGCAGCCTCCTAAGGCAAACAATGACAAGGCCTCCCTGGCCTGGAAGGGCCCATGGGACACAACAGACCAAATTTGTGGGTCAAAACCTGAGTCAGCCTTAGATCTTGTCCCTCTCTTCCCTGTTTTCTGGGAAGGTGCATCCTCAACAGTCAGTGCCAGCTATAAGAGAGGGAGATTGAGAATGTTGGATTTCTCCAGTCCTGTTTAGTGTCCTAAGGTAGACAACAGTGTGGTCCCACTCAGCCTAGAAGGGCTGGTAGGACACAGTAGACCAGAACTGTGGGTCAGAAGCTATCAGCCTTAAGCAGTGTCCCTCTCTCTACCCTTTCTGGGGATTGTAGATCCCTGGATACCCCTTTGTAGTCAGCTCAGAGGCCTTTGTGTCCTTTTAAAATTTATTTTTAAAAGATCCTTAGATTACATAAAATGTTACATTAAAAAATATGAGAGATTCCCATATGCCCTACTCCGTACACCTCCCACTGTTCCCAACATTACCAACTTCTTGCACTAGTGTGCTACATTCATTACAATTGAACAGATTTTGAAGCATTGCAGCTAAGCATGGGTTATAGTTTACATTGTAGTTTACACTCTCTCACACTCAGTTCTGTAGGTTATGGCATAATATATAATGGCCTGTGTATTAATCAGGCAAAGGGGTACTGATGTATAATACCAGAAATTGTTTTTTTAACAAAGGGTATTGATTTGGGGTAGGAGCTTATAGATAGCAGACCATAAAGCATAAGTTACTTCCCTCACCAAAGTCTATTTTCACATATTGGAGCATGATGGCTGCTGACATCTGCAAGGGTTCAGGCTTCCTGTGTTTCTTCCCTTCCAGGATATTGCTTCTCTCTGGGTTCAGGGTTCCTTGCTTCCCAGGACTCCAGCTTCAGCATCAAACTCCAACATCAAAACTCCAACATTAAGAACCCTTAACTCTGTCCTTTGCCTTGCCTTTTATCTGTGTGTCCCTGCTCATCAAAGGGTGGGGACTCAATGCCCTTCTGTCACAAGTGATTAACATAATTACCTAATCAAGTAAACCTATGAATCCAACATAATTTAATATGCCCGCCCCAAAAAAGATCAGTTTACATACATAATCCAATATTTCTTTTTGGAATTCATCCATAATATCAAAACGCTACAGCCTGTATCTGTCATTGCAATGTCATTCAGGTCTATTCCAAGCCTGAAAATGCCCCTATATTATACCTCTTTTTCCCTCTCCCTGACTTCAGCACCACCAGTGGCCATTGTCTCCACATCGATGAATAGTTTTTCCATTGATAGAACCACAGTAAGTCTATAGTAGAACACCAGTAAGTCCACACTAATCTATATTTTATTTCCCAATCCTGAGGATTCTGGAATGGTGATGCCTACTCTACCTGAGAGGTGACTTTGAACTAATTTGGCTAATAGATGAGACTTTCTTGCTTGCAGTTGTTGACTTTCTCAGTCCCTTGGTATGGTGGTTGTCCATCCTCACCTCCTTGTTAGTTGTCCTGGGTGAGGCCAATGAACTGGAGAGTAGGTGTTACACCTCCACTGAGACTCAGGGCCCAACTGACACATGAACCATCCAGAAATTCAAGTCTTTTGGATGTATACCGACCAATTCCAGCATCAACTATAGGTTCAAATAAAAGAGATAGAAGAGGCATGTGTAGAGAAGTCACATTTGAGTCCAACTCTGTCACACTCGGGAGCACAAACTCCAAAGGAGGACCCAGTGGCCAGGCTTCAATCTCTGGAGCTATCTGCCCTGAACATATGAGCTGGGTATCTCTGGATCCCTCAAGTGTCCCACTATTTGTGGTAGCATCTGCTTTGGCAGTCTATGACATCCTGCAGAGACATTTTAAGTGTAAATCTCTGATGGCCTCTTGGCTTACTTTGAAGTCTCTTAGCCATATAAAGTCATGTATCTTTACCTTTCCCCTTCTTTAGTTTAGTGTCCAGTCTCATTCCTGGGAGTCATGTCCCACATTGGGGGAGAAAGTAATGCATTTATATGCTGAGTTTGGCTTAGGGAGAGGCCACATTTGAGTAACATGGAGGCTCTCAAGAAATAACTCTTAGGTATCCTACATCACTAGGCTAAGTTACAAATTTAAGAGCAAAAAGTACATAAGCATAGTCATCAATCTCAAGGGTATATCAATGGGCCATCCTTTTTCACTAGTCCTTGCTCCTTGGGGGATTGTTGTTGTAGCATTAGAGAATGTGGCAGAGCTCCCGAATATAGGACTTCAATATTCTTTCAGTTATTGTGTGAATCTCTACCCACTGTGGCAATGCCCCATGAACATTTGAACATATTTATATACCTTGTTTATATCCCCACATGAACTTCCTCCCATGTCTCCCCCATCACAGACACCCCACACCAATGGTCCTCCTCTAACCCTTTTGTAACCCTTTTGTGATCTAAAATGTCTTAAAAAATGAAGCCAAGAATATTTTCAAATTCGCTATAGGAAAATGAAATAATAACGAAAGGTTTAAACATCAGAAATAAGATACATAATAATTTAAGAAAACCAAAACTAAAATAGGATTAAAAAGGGGTATTTAAAAAATGAAAAATAGTTAAAAAATTAAGTTTTGCCTTTCATCACTGTAATATATGTTGTCCTGTATGTACAGTTACATTTTCTTCCATTATTTCCCCAGTATTTTACCTTTTTCATTTTGTCTTCGAAGAAGTTTTAGGTCACAGTAAAGTCATACAGAATATAGGGGACTCCCATATACCCAACATTCCCCCCTTTTCACCTTTCCTTTTTAAGAAACTTTTTTACATATGGATGGTACATTTTGTTGCAGCTGATGTACAAATATTAAAACATAGCTGCAAACTATGGTCAGTGGTTTCTATTATGGTTTACATTTTAGACCATATACCTTTATGCATTTTTGATGAAATTTAACTTGACCTATATCCATCATTGCAAGATCATACAGAACACTTCCTTTGCCCCCTAAATACCTACTCTTCCATTGATCCCTTTCCTCCCTCTCCCTCCCCTTAGGACCCACTGTGCCCACAAGGCTTCACTCCTTGAAGGACAAGGTTTGTAATTCTTGCAACAATGCTGATGACTTGACACAGTCGTCTGTCCTCCCCTATTGGGAACCACCCATACTCTCCAGAGACACCCTCCCCTGTGTTTGAGAACATATCAAGACTCCCCGGTATGGGAGTTTAGCTCCTTTCCACTCATTATGTGGGTCTCCCTCCACTAATCCAACACACTATGACAAAAGCATCACTTGCACCTTCTCTAGAAGACTACTCAGGTGTGCCCTGTCCCAAATGTACCTCCATCCAGCACCCTAAACCAGTAGCCCTTCCTTGTCATATTGCCAAAACAATTTTCTCAGCATTGTAGTTTCAACCGCATACCTGCCAATCCCCAGTGTTCACCTGCTACCTTCCCCAACCCTTCCCCCATTTTCATGGACCATCCAACCCATCCTCCCTACCCTAGCTCCCTGTTAAGCTTGTACCACCCAACCCAATAGTATCCCTACACCCTTGTCATATCCCTTTACTGCACAACTACTCACACCTTATCATAGATTTCACCTCTGTGGGCATTGGGTCACAATCTTCTTCTCCCTTTCTATTTCCTGTAAACCTATCTTCCAGACTCTAGCTCTCTGAGTTGGCTCACTTAACTTAATTCTTATCAAAGAGGTCATGTAATATTTGTCCTTCAATGCCTGGCTTGCTTCATTTAACATAAGGCCCTTCAGATTCATTCGTGTTATCCCATGTGTTGTACTGTATTCCTTCTTACAGTTGAATAATATTCCATTGTATGTATAGACTACATTTTGATTATCCATTCATCTCTTAATGGGCATTTGGGTTAATTCCAGTTTTGGCAATAGTGAATAATGCTGCTATGAACATTGTTGTGCATATTCCGTTCTTGTCTTTTGTTTTCAGTTCTTCTGGATATATACCCAGCAGTGGAATTGATGGGTCTTATAACAGAACTACAGTTAGTTTTTTGAGGAAATCCCAAACTGTCATCCAAAATGGCTGGGCCATTCTATATTCCCACCAGCAGTAGATGAGGGCATCCATTACTCTGCATCCTCTTCAACACCTTAGTCCTCTGATTCTCTAATGTCCACCAGTCTGATGGAAGTAAGATGGTGTCTCGTTGTAGTTTTGATTTGCATTTCCCTAATAGCTAGTGATGTTGAGCATCTTTTCATATGCTTTTTAGCCTTTTGTATTGCTTCTTTGGAGAAGTGTCTGTTCAAATCACTTGTACATTTTTTTTTAAAGATTTATTTATTTATTTATTTATTTAATTCCCCTCCCCTACCCCGGTTGTCTGTTTTCTGTGTCTTTTTGCTGCGTTTTGTTTCTTTGCCTGCTTCTGTTGTCATCAGCGGCACGGGAAGTGTGGGTGGTGCCATTCCTCGGCAGGCTGCTCCCTTCTTCGCGCTGGGCGGCTCTCCTTATGGGTGCACTCCTTGCGCGTGGGGCTCCCCTATGCGGGGGACACCCCTGTGTAGCACGGCACTCCTTGCGTGCATCAGCACTGTGCTTGGGCCAGCTCCACACGGGTCAAGGAGGCCCAGGGCTTGAACCGCAGACCTCCCATGTGGTAGACGGACACCCTAACCACTGGGCCAAAGTCCGTTTCCCACTTGTACATTTTTAAAATGGGTTGTTGGTCTTTTTACTTTTGAGAAATAGGATTTCTTTACATATGCTGGATATTAGGCTCCTATCAGATATTTGGTTACCAAATACTTTCTACCATTGTTGAGATTGTCTTTTCACTTTCATCACAAACTCCTTTCTGGTACAAATGGTTTTAATTTTGAGGAGGTCCCATTTATCTTTTTTTTTTCTTTTCCTTCTCATGCTTTGGGTTTGAAGTTCATGAAGACATTTCCTATTACAAGGTCTTATAGACACTTCCCTACTTACCTTCCAAGGTCTTTATGGCCTTGGCTCTTATAATTAGATCTTTGATTCATCTTTAGTTAGTTTTTGTATAAGGTGTGAGATGGATATTCTTTTGGATATTCATATCCAGTGTCCAAGCACCATTTGTTGAAGAAGCCATTCTCTTCCAGTTGAATGGTCTTGGTGGCTTTTATAATTAGATCTTTGATCCATCTTTAGTTAGTTTTTGTATAAGGTGTGAGATGGATATTCTTTTGGATATTCATATCCAGTGTCCAAGCACCATTTGTTGAAGAGGCCATTCTCTCCCAGTTGAGTGGGCTTGGTGGCTTTGCTGAGGATCCAGTGACTGTATATGCCATGATCTATATCAGAACTCTCAGTTCAGTTCCATTAGTTATTGTCTGTTCTTGTGCCAGTACCATGCAGTTTTGACCACTGTAGCTTTGTAGTATGCTTTAAAGTCAGGTAGTGTGATTTCTCCAATTTCATTTTACTTTGTCAATATGTCTTTTAATATTCAGGGACTCTTGCCCTTCCAAATAAATTTCATAGTAAGTCTTTCCAATTCATTAAAAAACACTGTGTTGATTTTTATTGGGATTGCATTAAATCTGTAGATTAGTTTGGGTAGGACAGACATCTCAATGATATTTAGTCTTATCCATGAGCAGGGAATATTCTTCCTTTTATTTAAGTCTTCTTTGATTTTCTTTAATAGTTCTTTGTAGTTGTCTACGTATAAGTCATTTACTTCTTTAGTTAAATTATTTCTAGATATTTGATTTTTTTAAGTTTTTATTGTAAATGGTATTTTTTTTTTCTTGATTTCCTCATCAGATTGCTCATTATTGGTGTAGAGGACTGCTACTTATTTTTTTGCATTATTCTTATAACCTTTGACTTTACTGAACTCATTTATCAGTTCTAGAAGCTTTGTTTCTGAGGCCTTTCTATGTATAGGATCATGTTGTCTGTACATAGTGAAACATTTTTTTTTCATAGTGAAACTTTTACTTTAAATATATATATATATATATTTATTTATTTATTTCTCTCCCCTTCCCCCCCGACCCTGTTGTCTGTTCTCTGTGTCTATTTGCTGCATCATCTTCTTTGTCCGCTTCTGTTGTTGTCAATGGCATGGGAATCTGTGTTTCTTTTTGTTGTGTCATCTTGTGTCAGCTCTCCATGTGTGTGGCACCATTCCTGGGCAGGCTACACTTTCTTTCACACTGGGTGGCTCTCCTTGTGGGGCATACTCCTTGCACATGGGGCTTCCCTACACCGGGACACCCCTCCGTGGCACGGCACTTCTTGTGCACATCAGCACTGTGCATGGGCCAGCTCCACATGGGTCAAGGAGGCCCGGGGTTTGAACCTCGGACCTCCTATGTGGTAGATGGATGCCCTAACCACTGGGCCAAGTCTGCCGCCCCTTTTTACTTCTTCCTTTCCAATTTTGATGCCTTTTAAATCTTGTTCTGGCCTCAGGGCTCATGCAAGTACTTGTAACACAATGTTAAATAAGAGCAGTGACAGTGGACATCCTTCTCCTGTATCCAATCTTAGATGGAAACCTTTTAGGAGTTCATGATTGTCTATGATGTAACTGTGGGTTTTTCATAAATACCTTATATTATGTTGAGGAAGTTTCCTTGTATTCCTATCTTTTGGAGTGTTTTAATCAGGAAAGGGTGTGTTTTGTCAAATGCTTTTCCTGCATCTGTAGAGATGATTATTTGATCATGTGTTTTTTTTCCTTTGATCTCTTTAGGTGGTATATTTTATTGATTGATTTTCATATGTTTAATGCTCATTGCATACCCAGGATGAAACCCATTTAGTCATGGTGTGTAATTTGCTTGATGTGTTGTTCAATATGATTAGCAAGTATTTTGTTAAGGATTTTAGCATCTGGTTCATTAAAGATTGGTCTGTAATTTTCCTTTCTTGTATCATCTTTGGGTTTGGTATTAGGGTAATGTTGGCATCCTAGACTGAGGTAGGTGATGTTCCTTCTACTTCTGTTTTTTGGAAGAGTTTAAGCAGGATTGGTGTTCTTTCTGGAATATTTGGTAGAATTCACATGTGAAACTGCTCCTGGGCTCTTCTTAGTTGGGAGGTTTTTGATGACTGATTCTATTTCTTTACCTGTGATTGGTCTATTGCATTCATTTTTCTTCTTTCACCAGTGTAGGCTACTTGTGTGTTTCTAGGAATTTGCTCATTTCCTCTAAATTATTCTTTTTGGCATATAATTTTTCAAAGTATTCTCTTATGATACACTTTATTTCTGTGGGGTCAGTGGTGATTTCCCTTTCCTCATTTCTTATTTTATGTATTTGCATCTTCCTTTTTTTTTTTTCTTTATTAGTGTAGCTAAGGGTTTGTCAATTTTATTGATCTCTAAGAACCAGCTTTTGGTTTTATTTTTTCTGTCCTTTCTAATTTTCAATTTCATTTAGTTCTGCACTAATCTTTGCTATTTCCTCCATTGTACTTCCTTTGGGGTTAGCTTGTTGTTCTTTTTCTAGTTCCTCCAGGTGTGCAGTTAGGTCTTTGATTTTAGCACTTTCTTCTTTTTAAGATCAGCATTTATGGCTGTGAATTTTCCTCTCAGTACAGCTCTGCTGCATCTCATAGGTTATGCTATGTTGTGTTATTTTTTCATTCATTTCAAGGTAGTTACTGATTTCTTTGCAAATTTCTCTTTGACCCACTGATTGTCTAAGAGTATATTGTTTAACTTCTATGTCTTTGTGCCTAATATGCTTCTCTGCCCCTTGCTGATTTTCAGCTTCAGGCCTTTGTGATCAGATAAGTTACTTTGTGTAATTTCAGTCTTTCCAAATTCATTGAGAGCTGTTCTGTGGCCTAGCATATGGTCTATCCTGGAGAATGATCCATGTGCTCTCAGAAAGATTGTGTATTGCACAGTATTTGAGTGTATTATTATGTGTATGTCAATTAGGTCCAGGTCCTCTAATGTATTATTTAGGGTCTTTGCTTCTTTATTGATTCTCATTGAGATATTCTGCCTAATGGTGATAATGGTGTATTAAAATTCCCCAGAGTAATTATAGAGGCATGTATATCCCCACTTAGTTATTTCCCTTGTCTGTCTCATGTATTTTGAGATTCCCTGGTTTGGTGCATAAATATTTATGATTGTTCTTTCTTCTCGATAGATTTCTCCTTTTTTCAATATATAGTGTCATTTTTTTGTCTCATGATAGTTTTGCATTTAAAGTTTATTTTGTGTGTTTTTAGTATAGCTACTCTCACCCTCTTCTGATTATTGTTTGCATGTAAAATTGTTTTCCATCCTTTCACTTTCTGTCTTCTTGCATCCCTGGGTCCTTGATGTGTTTATTGTAGGCAGCGTATGGATGGTTCATATTTCCTTATCCATTCTGCCAATCTGTGTGTCTTGACTGAAGAGTTTAAGCCTGTAACATTCAATGTTATTACTGTCAGGGAATTACTTATATTAGCCATTTTTTTTTAGACTTATATATGCCATATGTTGTTTTTATTTCACTTCTTATCTTTTTATTCTTACATTCTTCTCTACCTCTCTCCTTTTTTTCCCTTTCATCCTAAAGAACTCCCTTTAGTATTTCTTTCTTTTTAAAGATTAATTTTTTATTTTCTTTCTCTCCCCTTTCCCCCCAATCCCCCCATTGTCTACTCTCTGTGTCCATTTGCTGTGTGTTCTTCTTTGTCTGCTTCTATTGTTGTCAGTGGCATGGGAATCTGTGTTTCTTTTCATTGCATCATCTTGTGTCGACTCTCCATGTGTGTGGCACCATTCTTGGGCAGGCTGCACTTTCTTTTGCACTTGGTGGCTCTCCTTATGGGTGCACTCCTTGTGCCTGGGGCTCCCCTATGTGGGGGGCACCCCTGTGTGGCACAGCACTCCTTGTGCACATCAGCACTGCATGTGGGTCAGCTCCACACAGGTCAAGGAGACCCGGGGTTTGAACCATGGACCTCCCATGTGGTAGACGGACACCTTATCCCCTAGGCCAAGTCCACTTCCCTCCATTTAGTATTTCTTGAATGGCAGGTTTCTTATTGACAAATGCTGTTAATTTCTCATTATCTGTTAATATATTGAAGTCTTCATTTTTTGAATGCCAGATTTTCTGGATAGAGAATTTTTGGCAGGAAGTCTTTTTCTTTTAGCACCTTAACTCTGTCATACCACTGCGTTCTTGCCTGTATGCTTTCAGATGGGAAATCAGCACTTAATCTTTTTGAGCTTCCCTTGTATGTGATGGATCTCTTTTCTCTTGCTACTTTCAGTATTCTCTCTTTGTCATGAGCATTGGACAATTTGACAAATATATGTCTTGGGTAGATGCATTGGGATTTATACTTTTTGGGTTGTGCTGTACTTCCTGGACATGTACATCCCTTTCCCTCAGTAGGGTTGGGAATTTTTCAGCCATCATTTCCTCCAGCATTCCTCCTGTCCCCTTTTCCTTCTCTTTTCCCTATGGGATGCCTACAGTGCATATGTTTCTGCAATTCAAATCCTTAAGTTCCAGCTGGATTTTTTCTGTCTTTTCATCCTTCTGTTTTGCTGTCTGATTTCAGATGTACTGCCTTCCTCATCATTGATTCTTTCCTCTGTTTGTTCACATCTGCTGTTTTGTGCTTTCAGTGTATTTTTGATTTCCTGCATTGTGCCATTAATCACCATCATATCCATTGTCTTTTTATGTATGTATGTTTTCAATTTCTTCAGTATGTTCTCCCAGTGTCTTTTTTTAAGATTTATTTTTTATTTATTTTTCTCCCCTTCCCTCCCCCCAGTTGTCTCCTCTCTGTGTCTATTTGCTGTGTGTTCTTCTGTGTCCACTTGTATTCTTGTCAGTGGCACCGGCAATCTGTGTCTTTTTGTTGCATCACCTCTCTGTGTGTGTGGTGCCATCCTGGGCATGCTGCACTTTTTTGCCCTGGGTAACTCTCCTTGTGGGGCGCACTCCTTGTGCATGGGGCTTCCCTATGCAGGGGACACCCCTGTGTGGCATGGCACTTATTGCATACATCAGCACTGCGCATGGGCCAGCTCATCCCATGGGTCAGGAGGCCCTGGGTTTGAAATGTGGACCCCCCCATGTGGTAGGCAGATGCTGTATCTGTTGAGCCAAATCTGCTTCCCCCTGTTTCTTTTTAATATCCTCAATCTCTTCCTTCACTTCATTAAGTTGACTCATGATATTTGGACATCTTTGATTAGTTTCATGTTCTGTATTTCCTCCTTTTTTTCAATTTATTCATTAGCCTGGGCCATGTCTTCCTGTTTCTTAGTATGGGTCATAATTTTTTGTTGGTGTCTAGGCATCTGTTTATCTTGATGGGTTTATTCAGTTGATTAGCTTCTCTTTCTGCTCTAGTGTTTTATTTTGTTATTGTTTTTGCATGTTGTAAGTTTTCACTTTGACACTTCATTCCTCTTATTGTATAATAATAGCAGTAATAATAATAAGACCTAGGAAAATAAATACTCCACATGAGTAAAAAATCTTAAGGACAGTGGAATAAGTTTTAAAAAGTGGAATAAAAAAAATGAAATGAGAAAAAATAGATAAAAGTAATGAATTAAAAGCCTGGAATGATGAGTAGATAGGTGAAAAGGAAAGCAAAATTTAAAAAAAATAATAAGGAAAGAAAACAGAAAAACAGTGTGAAAGAGAAATAAAATTTTTTAAAAAATTGAAGACCAAGGAAAATAGGCAAGGTGCATGAAAAAGAACAGAAAACAGAAGATAGATAAATGAAGGAAAGAAAAGAAATTATGTAGGCAGAAAAAAAATCAGTAAAAGTAAAATTGGGGGGACAAAGAGAGGGGAACACCACAAAAGAAATGAAACAGCAGCAGCAACAACAACAAAACAACTGAGGAAAGACAGCCTTCCCTTTAGGCCCCTAAGGAGCTTCTCAGGCTGCTGGTGTTCATCATTCACCCTGCAGCCTACCTTCTGCAGGCAGGTGATGGACCCAGTTTTAGTGATTAAAATTTAAAAAGTTAAAATAAAGAAGAGGGACTTTTTTAAAGCAAAGAAATAACAGGTCCAAGAGCACTTAAATCAGAAAGAGTGCCAATATATTCCTTGTTATAAACTACTAACTGATGCCTGATAACCAGTTGGGTCACACCTTAGACCAGGGGCCTCATACATGCAAGGCAGGACTCCCTCCACTGAGCTAAATTGTCTCCTTAAGTTAATGGGTCTTTAGAGAGCTAGGTGCCACCTTTCCCAGGTGTTTGTAGACTTCTGTACTTGCTAGAGTCCTGCTGATGAGGTGGTTGTGCCCAGCCCCTCTCTAGTCTAATGGCTTTCTCTCCTCAGGAGGGCATCTGGGTGTGACAACCTGCCTGAGGGGATCCCACCTCCCCTCTCCCAGGCAGGTCTGGGTCACTTCCAAGATTCAAAGGGACCTGAGCTGGCCAAACTCACCACAAAGAAACCACTGTGCAGCATCTGCCAGACCCCTCTTCCTCCCAGGGAACACACCTTCCCAGTCCCTTGGCAGCAGCAAGCCAGGAGCCATGTGGCTACTTGCTGGGATTGTGGGGTACATGTGCAATTTCCAGCCACAGGGGTGAGCAACTCCTGGTTTTCTTCTTTATCTTTCCAGTACCTTCCAGATGACTCAGAGCACCTTCCTGTTCTATAAATAGCCAGAGCACCTCCTTTAGATAGGTACCTGCCTTCTGGGTGCTTTTTTTTTTTTGTAGGCATGTAAGTCTCTACCTACCTTCTTCATCCCTTTTCCTGGCAGTCCTCAAGGTTGTTTTCTGGGGGGAAGTGGGTTTGGCCCAATGAATAGGGCATCCACCTATGACATGGGAGGTCCACTGTTCAAACCCCAGGCCTCCTTGCCCCATGTGGATCTGGCCCACGCACAGTGCTGATGCACATAGGGAGTGCTGTGCAATGTAGGCGTGTTCCCTAAGTAGGGGAGCCCCACGTGGAGGGAGTGCACCCCATAAGGAGAGCCACCCAGCACGAAAGAAAGTGCAGCCTGCCCAGGAATGGTGCTACACACACGGAGAGCTGACACAACAAGATGATGTAATAAAAAAGAAACAGATTTCTGGTGTTGCTGCTAAGAATAGAAGAGGTCACAGAAGAACCACAGTGAATGGACACAGCAAACAAATGGGGGGTGGGGAGGAGAGAGAAAAAAATAAATCTTTTTTAAAAAAGTTGTTTTTTGATGTTTGGTCCTCTAGAATATCCTCCCAGTTGTCTCTATTCCCTTGGGGGGGAAAATGCTAGACCCATAGGAAAGGAAAGAGATAAGAATAATAGTAATAATAATGCAAAAAAATGTAAAGAGGAACTGCATAAGAGCTAGGAAACTAAGGAATATAAGTAAAAAACCATAAAAAATACAAAGGAATAAGAATAAAAAGAGTTGGAATAGAAAAAATTAAACAAGAATGAAAATAGAAAAAAAAAATAGAATGAATTAAAATGCCAAGCACATCAGAAGACCATAGAAGGAAAGAGTGAAAATGAAAAAATGAAGATCAAAGAAGAACTGGTAGAATGAAAGAAAAGCAACAGAAGTCAGAAGGCAGAAAAACAAAAGGAAGAGAAGTAAAATAGGTTGAAAAATACGTTTAGAAAAAGGAACAAAGAGCAAAGAAAACAAAGGAGTAACAAAGAAGCCACCCTGGAAGAGCAGCCTTCCTTCTTAGGCCCCCAGAGACCTCATAGGCTGCTGGTGTTCATCAGTCAGTCACCTACAGCCTGCCTTCCACAGGTGATGCATCCAGTTTTACCAAGTGAAATAAAGGAAAAAGAAAAAAATCCAAGAAACCATTAAAAAAACAATAGAATCTCAGCCTTATGCCCCTATCATGAGGTGCTCACTGTGTGCCTACTCTCTCTGGATCCCTTCACTCAGGAGGTACCAGGGCTCCAACCAGGCACCTACATGCAAGGCAGAGGCTTCCCTCTTGTGCTGCAGCAGCTCTACTAGCTAAACAGGCTTTTGGAAGCCTGTCTGGCTCTTCCTGGCCCTGTTTCCCTTAAGAGTTGGACTTTTTAACAGCTTTCAGAGGCTGGGCTAGTTGGGTGCCCATCCCTCCCCCTCCTTGATCAAGTTCCTCTCTCCCAGGGTGGCTGGGTGTGACAGCCTGCCTGAGCAGATTCCCCCTCTGCTCTCCCCAAGGCCACCTCAGTGCTAGCCGATGTCCTCCCTGAGATTCAAAGGGGGCTGAGGTTTGCAAATCCACAGAAGGGAAACCACTCCCCATCCTGCAGCAGACCGGCTTCTTTCCAGGGAATGCTCCCTCCCCCTCAGCTGGCCTTTGAGGGCCAGGGGGTCCATGGAGGCTATTTGCCTTGAGGGTGGGGCTTGCCCACCACCTTTTCCAACCACAGGGGTGAGCACCTCATTGTTTTGCCTTGGGCTCTTTATCTCTTTGTCCACCTCCCTCCTGAATGATTCCTGCTGCCTCTTGCTCCTTGGATTCCCAAAACAGCTCACTTAAGTTAGGCCCCTGCCCCCTCTCTGCCATTTTTTTTTCAAAAGAAATGAGCAGTACCCACTTCCATCGACACCATTTTCCAGATTAGTGCATCTACAAATTTTTAATCTGCTCAGTGAAAGGAAAACATGAGAATTATGTCTCCCCAAGTAGAGAATATCAATAAAGGGCTAGAAAGTATAAATTTAGTGGAAATAGAAATTCTGGAGTTGAAAAGTAGAATGATATGAGAACTCTAGAGGTGGTCAACAACAGGTGTTTCCCTGACTAAAGATCTAACAACTCCCTCAGCAGCCTGGAGTGTGCACCTTCCTATTTCAGTCCTTCCTCTCCCACATCATGTGGACTCCAGAAGATGTAGCAGTGATGGGAAATGGAATTGGCCCAGTGGTTAAGGTGTCCGTCTACCACATGGGAGGTCCGCGGTTCAAACCCCGGGCCTCCTTGACCCGTGTGGAGCTGGCCCATGCACAGTGCTGATGCGCGCCAGGAGTGCCCTGCCACGCAGGAGTGCCCTGCCATGCAGGGGTGTCCCCCGTGTAGGGGAGCCCCACGCGCAAGGAGTGTGCCCCTAAGGAGACTCGCCCAGTGTGAAAGAAAGTGCAGCCTGCCCAGGAATGGCGCCCCCCACACTTCCCGTGCCACTGACGACAACAGAAGCGGACAAAGAAACAAGACGCAGCAAACAGACACAGAGAACAGACAACCGGGGGAAGGGGGGAATTAAATAAATAAATAAATCTTTAAAAAAAAAAAAAAGATGTAGCAGTGAGACCGTCTAGTTTTCTTATTAATTTTACTGGTCACTACTGATGTTGAGTGAATTTTCATACCCTTGCTCATGCTTAACTCACTGCAGATCCTGAGATTTAGGGTATAAAGAGGAGGGGACTTGGTCAATTATTGTGTTTTCAGAGTCCTCTACTTCCTTCTGAGAACCAAAAACTTCACCCAGCCTGAATGAAAATATGGCAATGGAGACACAGCTCTGTACTCAGAGATATTCCACATCCTGGCCTCTGTGTCCCTATGAAATTTACAGGGAGAATTAGGACTCAAATTTCTGTGAACCCCAATATCCCTCAGAGAATCCTACATATTCCTACCCAAGTCAACCAGATCTCAATGAAAGCCTGCCTCATACCATATAAATTAATCTATCCCAGTCTCACAAGGGAGAAAGGTGATTGTTTTCTCATTAAAGATATTTATTGAAGCCATTTAAATTAGAGAATCGGTTTTTCCATTTCTGTAAACAAAAATGGCAGCTGGGATTTTTATAACTATTATATTGAATCTGTAGTTCCCTGTGGATAGTATTGATATGAGAACAATACAGTCTTATCATCGTTGAACAATGGATATTTTGCCATATGTTTAGGTCTTCTTTAGTTTCATTCAGTTTGTTTGCTAGTGTTCATGTGTTTTATCCTTTCATTAAATTCATTCTTAGCTATTTTATTTGTTAGCGGCTGATTGAATAGACTTATTTTTTGTTGTGCTGTTTAAATGAAACTGACTTTTGTGCCTTTATCTCCTACTATGCAAGTTTGCTTAATGCCTTTATTGTTGCATTAGTATTGTTGTGGCTTCTTTGGAATTATGTAGTTAAAGGAGTATGTCATCTATAGGGATAGCTTTCCTTCTTCCATTCCAGTATGGATGACTTTATTTCTTTTTCTTACCCAATTGCTCTGGCTAGAACTTATAGTACAATGCTGAAAAGCAGTGATGAAAGTGAGTTAACTTATCTTGTTCATGAACTCTTGGGAAAGAGTTTCAGTATTTCACTCTTGAGTGTGATGTTAGCTGTGGATTTTTAAAATGCAGCTGTGAACAGAGTAGAATGACATCCACAAATGACCATCCACGTAGTGAGCAGCAGAAAGTCTCCAGATTATAGGCATCCTGTGAGTGCATTTTTGAAATCCTGGAATGTGAGTTAATTGTTAGATACCTACATTTTTGTGGTTTTGAAGAACTTAATTCTCGCTAATGTCCTTATGTTCAACGTTTAATAAGATCATGATAGGCTATGGCTGAAATATTTTGATGTGTTCTTAAATTTTAAAAATTCAATAAACCCTATTAAATGAATTTTTCTTTCCTCAGGTTATTTATAAAACAGTACTTTAACTAGAGTAAGAACAAGTATTAGCCAGAATCCTTGAGGACCATGTGTGTGTCTGATGATAGGTATCAAGCCATATGGTGGTAATATTGTAGTCCAGATATAAATGGTGCTGAACCTATTGGATTATGAATCTAAAGCAATAAAAATGTTTCAGAATTTGCTGAATATGAACCATGATTGCTAACACCCAATATGTATGAAAATAGATTGATTTAAAACTAAATAGAAAATTAGTAACTGTAGTCATAAAGTATAAGAAACTAAAATCTAATGATTGTAGGAATACGATGCATTAAATATACAAAAACAAGATAATTCAGAAATGAAATACAGTATAACATATTGAAATAACATATACATATTGCTTTTGAATATATGTAGACTTTCATAGATCATTGATTTTGAAAATCTGTAGACATGTATAGAGAATGACTAGATTTGGCAACGTGGTAATGTTTCTTAAGAGAGGAGTACATGTAAAAGGAACATTCAGTAGTCAGGTGGAGAAAGAAAATAGACAAGAAAAGGTGCAGTAGAGGTAATGTACTGAGTGAAGACCCTTCTTGGAAGAGTGGTGGAAGTATAGAATCTGAAAATATGAGGAAGAAAGCTTCCATATTTTAAAATATTTCATAAAACATGTAGAAAGAGAAACAGAGCTGTATTGTTAGAAAGCTATTTTCAGTTTCACTTCTGTCTATATAATTTTTTTAATCATATGAAAACCAAGAGAAAAAACATTATTATTTTCAAGTATCAAAGTAATATAGGGAGAAAAGGAGTAGGTGCAGAGTAATCCACATCAAATGAATGAAAGCTCTTTGTCATGATCTATATTATGTACTGAAGTATACTTTCTGAAAAGTAGAGAACAGGCATTAAGAAAATGAAATAATACATGATAAGATATCATAAATTTAAAAAAACTCAAAAAGTGAATGAGAAGAAATAAGAAAAATGGAAATACAGCTCAAAATTGAAGTATAATCTCTAAGAAATAGGGTGACAAGATAATGCTTAAGTAGATAAAGTGAAAAGCTGAAAGGGCTGAAATATTAAATGAAGAATGTTAAAGATTGAAGAAAAACACTCAGAAGTTGAGGAATGGTTCCGATGATCCACTAGCTGAACCCTGGGTTCCTGAAGCAGGAAGTGGGTGGGGCCATCCCCAGTCTGGAGGCCTTTGGTGGGCCCTGAGGTCTGGGTGGGGCCTGTACATGGGCAGTGCTGAAGGCTGCCCGGCCCTCCCTCCCATGATGTTCAGCTCCAGGCTGCAGGCCTTGGCAGGGTGTCCAGGCTCCTTCAGCCCCGCCTTTGGTGATGACTGTGGCTGCTCAGGTGCTAGGCGGCCTTGAGCTCTGTACCCTGGGGATGTTTGCAGGAAGTGTTAGTCCTGTGCACTGGGGAGGGTGTAGACCTGTGCTTAGTCTCATCCTTTAATACTGGACCTCCTGCTGCCGGAGCAGGAAGTAGTGCATTCATCTGGTTGGACCTGGGGGACTCCAGATCACTGATTTGTCAATTAAAAAAAGTCCATGAACTGGGTTTCCACAGAGCCGTTTAACAGATGGATGAGCTCCAGGATGATTGTGTGCTCCCCCTTGTTGAGGGCAGTTCTGGTTTATATCCGTTGTCCTTCCTTTTCATGTCACCCCCTCTCACTAAGAGTATCCTGATGTGACTTTATGTTACATGGTCAAAATATTAGGTCTATTTTGGGCATTTCTTTAAGAAAGGTTGACTTAATGACTGAATGATTTAAGTTAAAAAAACTTGTAAAACATAGGGTGTGCAATGAGACACAGGCATATATACTTGTGTCTGGATGGCCTATCCAGGAAGGAGGTGTGTGAAATTGGTAATTAGGTGTCTGAGCAGAGGTAGAACAGAGGGAATGGGCTGAATGAGAGGGAGGCTTACCTTTCATTGTGTAGCTTTTTCAACATTTGATTTTTATTAAAATGAGTGTTTTTCCTACAAAATACACAATAATAAGATTCTGGGAAGGGATCATTATAGGCATTTGACATATGTCCTGTTATGTGAATTTTCCTTCTAGGAGATGCCTAGTCAGCTGGAAAATCCCAGGAAATGGGACAAAATTTTGTTTTTATAAATATTGGTATGTGTTTTTCCATTCTTTTAATATCTTTTTCTGGTTTTGCCATTGGGGTAATGTTGGCCTCATCTCATGAGTTAGGAAATGTTCCCTTTGCATTGTTTCTGAAAGAGATTGTGGGGAATTGGTTTCATTTTTCCTTAAATGTTTGGTAGAATTTGCTTTTGAACTGTCTGAGCCAGGTCCTTTGTTTTTTGGAATGTTATTAATTATTGATTCAAAATTTTAATGGCTATAGGGCTATTCTGATGATCTATTCTTTTTTTTTTTTTAATTTTTTTATTTTTTATTGACTTTGTAATAATATTACATTAAAAATATATATGTGAGGTCCCATTCAACCCCACCCCCCCACCCCCCCTCTCCGCCCCCCCAACAACACTCGTTCCCATCATCATGACACATCCATTGGATTTGGTAAGTACATCTTTGGGCACCTCTGCACCTCATATACATAAAAATATGGAACGCTTCACGAATTTGCGTGTCATCCTTGCGCAGGGGCCATGCTAATCTTCTCTGTATCGTTCCAATTTTAGTATATGTGCTGCCGAAGCGAGCACTGATGATCTATTCTTGTGTTCATTTTGATAATTTGCACCTCCCAAGAACTTTTGAGTCATTACATCTAAGTTATAAAATTATTGGACCTAAGGATGTTCATAGTCTTGTTTGATTATCCTTTTACTGTCTGTGGAAGCAGTAGTGATGACCCCTCTTCCATTCCTGGTAATGGTAATTTTTATCTTCTCTATTTTATGTTTGCTTAGCCTAGCTAGAGATTTATCCATTTGATTAGATCATTTCAAACAACAAACTAAGGCTTTAGTTTGGGCATATGTTTTGATTTCTATGTGATTAATGTGCAGGAGTGCACTTGCTGGGCTGTATGATAAGTTTATGTTTAGTTTTATAAGAAACTGCTAATGAGTTTTCAGAGTGACTGTACCATTTTACATTCCCTTATGCAATGTATGAGTGATTCAGTTTTTCTGCATTCTCACCAGCATTTGGTATTGTCACCTTATGTTTTAGTTGTTTTAATAGTGTGTAGTTATATATCATAATGGTATAGTTTGCATTTCCCTAATGACTAATTATATCCAGCATCTCTTCCTGTACTTATTTCCCATCCATTCATCTACTACGGTGAAATGTTTGCACATATATAGTGCCCATTTTCTAATTGGATTTTTTTTTTAATTTTTAAATTTCCCCTCCACCCTTGCAGCTTGCTTGCTGTGTCCATTCTCTGCACACTCTTCTGTGGGTTTTTTTGCTTGTCTTCCCCCTTTGTTGCATGACCTGGCTGAGTTGGCTCTCTGCAGTGCCTGTGGGCTGGGCAGTGATCCGCAGCCTGTGGGTGAGCCTGCCTTCACAAGGAGGCCCTGGGATGAGAACCCAGGGCCTCCCATATGGTAGACAGGAGCCCAAGTGATTGAGCCACAGCCGCTTCCCAGGATTGTTTCTTCATGGTTGAATTTTGAGAATTTTGGAAATTCTTTTGATTTATTCTAGATATCTGTGTTTTTATGGGCTTTTTTTTTTTTTTTGGTATTTGGCACAGGGGTTGAACCCAGGACCTCATTAGTGGGAAGCCAGCCCTCTACCACCAAGCCACATGGGCTCCCCTGAAATTCTTTTGTTTGCTTGTTTTTTATTTTTGTTTATTTTAGCAAGTACTTGGATCTGAACCCAGAACCTCTTGTGGGAAGCAGGTGCTCAACTGCTTGAGCCATATCTACTCCCAATATTGTAGATAGCTGTTCCAGATATGAGTTTCAGATAGTCTAGGTATGTGTTCTTTCTTTGTCATAGTTAAGTTTGTAAATACTATTCTCTGTCTATAGTTTGCCTTTATAGTTTCTTATTTTCAGATCTATAGTTTTAAAATTTGGTGAAGAGCTGTGTATCATTTTTATTTTTTATGGATCTCATTCAGTGCACTCTCTCTTCAGAATCTGTTTCCATGTTTTCAAATATCAGCTAGTTTTGATGATACCCCAGTCTTTCTCTTGCCTAACATCACAACTCCATTGATTTTCTGCTTCAATGTCACAATTTAAAAAAAATTTATTTTCATTATTTTTAAAGGAGCTTTAGTTGCCATAGATGTTCCATCAAAAATATAGGGGGTTCCCATATACCCTACTCCCTCCCCCTAACACACTTTTCCCCATATACATTATCCTTCATTAGTGTGGTCCATTTGTTTCATGGGATGAGCACATATTGAAGCATTGCTGTTAAGCATGGTCTATAGTTTGCATTGTTTCACACTTTGCACAGCACATTTTTATAAGTTTTGAGAAAATGTATAATGACATGTATCTGTTATTGCAGTATCATGCAAAATTATTCCAGTGTTTGAAAAATGCCCCATGTAATGCCTATTCTTCCCTCTCCCTCACCTCAGAACCTCTTGTGTCCACTGTCTTTATATCAATGTTATGTTCTTCCATTATTAGAATAATAATAGTCTACTTAATCCATAGGTGCATTCCTCCTGTTTGTTCATTCTTCTGTCTTTTAGAGTTGGGATTGTGTCACTTTCTTACCCCACAGTAATCCAGCAACAGCTACTTCAAATAAGTGTGGAACCCGACCACCTGGTTCCCCTAACTGCTGCTGCTCTGTCTAATCCACCATATCACTTGCCTGGACTACTGTGGTAGCTCCCTAACTGGTCTACCTTTGACCTACTTGCTACTGTGGTCCATTCTTTTTTTTTTTTTTGTAAAAATATTACATTAAAAAAATATGAGGTCCCATTCAACCCCACCACCCCCACCCCACCTCTCCCCCCGCCAGCAACACTCATTCCCATCATCATGACACATCCATTGCACTTGGTAAGCACATCCCTGGGCACCTCTGCACCTCATGGTCAATGGTCCACATCATGGCCCATACTCTCCCCCATTCCATCCAGTGGGCCCTGTGAGGATTTACACTGTCCGGTGACTGCCGCTGAAGCACCATCCAGGGCAGCTCCATGTCCCAAAGACGCCTCCACTTCTCATCTCTTCCTGCCTTTCCCCATACCCATCAGCCACCATGTCCACTTTTCCCAATCCAATGCCACCTTTTCTTTGTGGACACTGGATTGGTTGTGTCCATTGCACCTCTATGTCAAGAGGAGGCTCAGATTCCACATGGATGCTGGATGCAATCCTCCCACTTTCAGTTGTAATCACTCTAGGCTCCATGATGTGGTGGTTGTCCCTCTTCAACTCCATCTTAGCTGAGTGTGGTGAGTCCAATGAATCAGACTGTAGGTGCTGGAGTCTGCTGAGGCTCAGGACCTGGCCATCACACTGTCAGTCCAGAGATTCAAATCCCCCAAATATATCCCAAACCCCAAAACCAACTGCACCTCCAGCACATTAGCATGAAAGTCCCATGAAGAGAGATCCCATCTGAGTCCAGATTCATCACACATAAACACCATTCCAAAGAGGGGCCATATGACCTGGTAGTTAACCCCATCGGCAATGACCATAACTCCCATGGGTCTCTTTAGCCCTCAAAGGAACCAATACCTGGGGGTTGTATCTGCTTTATCTGTCTCTCAGACTCTGCTCACTTGTGCATAAGGGGAATCCTTCTGACAGCCTCCAGACTCTTTTTTAGAGACCTGTAGCCATATAAACTCATTTCTCCTTTCCATTTCCCCCTTACATTAGGTCAAACAGCATTTTAAAGTCATGTTATTTTATGTAGACAGGGATATTCTGCTGATCTGCATTGAACCTTCCGTATAAGGTCATTTTCCAGTTGCATCATCAGTTGGTAGTTGATAGTGGTCCCTCGGTGCCAGGGAGGCTCATCCCTTGGTGTCATGTCCCACGCTGGGGGAGAGGCATTGCATTTACATGCTGAGTTTGGCTTCGAGACTGGCCACATTTGAGTAACATGAAGGCTGTCAGGAGGAAATTCCCAGGCACAGTACTACTCTAGGCCTTGTTCTTATTTTAGGCTTATCAGCTCACAAGCATAGTCATTAGCGTCAGGGGCTCACTGTTGAACCCCCACTCCCTCCCGGTCCCCACCGCTGCACCTAGGAGACTGTCGCTGCTCCCCTAGGGACCAAAACAGAGCACCACTGGCCAGGATCCAGTACCCCCCCTGCTGTGGTTTTTAATTGTTGCCACTATGAGTATATCCAAACATTACCATGCACCCTGGACATATGTTCTGTACAGCTCCCTGTCAGCCATATATCACCTGTCAATGGTATCCTATACCAGTATCCCTCCATTGCCATTGTTGAACCACTCTGTGATCCAGAACTCCCTGAAATTTGAAGCCCAATATAATGTCAGGGTCCCTTACTAGGAAATGGCATATAGCGATGGGTTTAAAGGTTAGATAAAGAATACGTGTTGACTTGGAAAACATTCTACATCCTATCTTTTTCTTTTTTTTTTTTTCCCCTAATTAATGAGCTTCTCTTCACAGGAGCCCTAGACCACAGCAATGCAGATATATAATATACAGCACTCCCATACATCCACCACAAAACCTTTTCCCTTTTACAGTGATACTCTTACACCCTATTCACATCATATTTACTTAACATGATGTACAGAGTCTGAGACAATAGCTTTCTAACAAGGTGACATCTGTGCTTACATTGTGGTGCACACTTTAGGATACACAGTTTTTTACATTCTTAGTTATCCTATGTTTTACATTATGGTTTACATTATCAATCTGTCATCTCCTATATGTTATGGTGTAATATTACATGTTTTATATCCATCCTTGTGTACTCTCACGAAACTCCTCTCTTACCCCCCATTTACCTTGGTTCCACATATTTAATGTCCATTTTCCCTTCCACCTTGGTGCCCACAGTGACAGCCAACCTCCGTTTCCCGAGGAGACACTTCCAGAGATAGATGGAATAGTGTTCAGGGCCTAACTTGCTCAACTGCCCCAATGCCCTGGGAGCCACCCTTTCTCTCGAGGGATACAGTTCCCTCTATTTGATGGCATTAGTCCTCCCCAGGATGTGGGTCCACCCCCACTCTCACTACTTGGGTTTCTACCCCATGGTGTCACCCACTCTGGCAGAATGAGCATTTAGACATACCCCAGGAGCCCGTCCTGCATCAGACCCTCCCCTCCGAGCATTCTAAACAGGTAACCCTCTTTATTATATTTTGATATGATTTTCTCAGCATTTTACTCTCCACCAACACCTGACCCTCTCCTGTGTTTGTATGCTACCCCTCCCTACCGCCAGTTTTGGGCAATGTTACCCATCCGCCCCTCCCCAGCCACCCTCAAACCCGCAAAGCCCCAACCAAAGGCAACCCCTTGCCCCCCTTTTATCTCTTCTTTGTGTTCATACTTACCACCATCTCGTCTTAAATTCCACCCCTGCAGACATCGGCTCACACCCTTCCTCCACCCTCCGATTTCCTGTAAGCCTATCGTTCAGTCTCTTGCTATCTAGGGCAGCTTGGTTATTTCATATCATTGAGGTCATGTAGTATTTGTCCTTCAGTGTCTGGGTTGCTTCACTCAACATAAGGTTCTCAAGATTCATCCATGTTATCACATGTGTTTGTAGTGTGTTTGTTCTTACAGCCGAGTAGTATTCCATTGTGTGTATATACCACATTTTATTGATCCACTCATCTGTTGATGGGCATTTGGGTTGATTCCAACTTTTGGCGATAGTGAACAATGCTGCTATGAACATTGGTGTACATATATCGGTTTGTGTCCTTGTTTTCAGTTCTGCTGGGTATATACCCAGCAGTGGTATTGCTGGGTCATATGGCAAATCTATGGCTAGTTTTTTGAGAAACCGCCATACTGTCCTCCAGAATGGTTGGATCCTTCTGCATTCCCACCAGCAGTGGATGAGTGTTCCCCTTTCTTCACATCCTCTCCAACACTTGTATTCTTCTGTTTTTTCCATAGCTGCCAATCTTATGGATGTAAGATGGTATCTCATTGTGGTTTTGATTTGCATTTCCCTGATAGCTAGAGATTTGGAACGTTTTTTCATGTGCTTTTTTGCCATTTGTATTTCTTCTTTGGAGAAGTGTCTGTTTAAGTCTTTTTCCCATTTGTTAAATGGGTTGTTTATCTTTTTATTTTCAAGATATAGGAGTTCTTTATATATGCAAGTTATAAGTTTCTTATCAGATATATAGTTGCCAAATATTTTCTCCCACTGTGTGGGCTCCCCTTTTACTTTCTTGACAAACTCCTTTGAGGTGCAGAAGGCTTTAATTTTGAGGAAGTCCCATTTATCTATTAGTTCTTTTGCTGCTCATGCTTTTGGTGAGATATTCATAAATCCATTTCCTATTACAAGGTCCTGTAGATGTTTCCCTACACTACTTTCTAAGGTTTTTATGGTCTTTTTTTTTTTTTTTTTTTCAGGATGTTTAAGTAATATTTATTTATTTATTTTTTTTTTTATTGACTTTGTAATAATATTACATTAAAAATATATATGTGAGGTCCCATTCAACCCCACCCCCCCACCCCCCCCCTCCCCCCCCAACAACACTCGTTCCCATCATCATGACACATCCATTGGATTTGGTAAGTACATCTTTGGGCACCTCTGCACCTCATAGACAATGGTTCACATCATGGCCCATACTCTCCTCTATTCCATCCAGTGGGCCCTGTGAGGATCCACGATGTCCGGTGATCACCGCCGAGGCGCCATCCAGGGCAGCTCCACATCCCAAATACGCCCCCACCTCTCATCTCTTCCTGCCCTTCCCCATACCCATCGTCCACCATGTCCACTTTTCCCAATCCAATGCCACCTCTTCTATGTGGACATTGGATTGGTTGTGTCCATTGCACCTCTATGTCAAGAGGAGGCTCAGATTCCACATGGATGCTGGCTGCCATCCTCCCATTTTCAGTTGTAATCACTCTAGGCTCCATGGTGTGGTGATTGTCCTTCTTCAACTCCATCTTAGCTGAGTGTGGTAAGTCCAATAAATCAGATTGTAGGTGCTGGAGTCTGTTGAGGCTCAGGACCTGGCTATCACATTATCAGTCCAGAGATTCAAATCCCCTAACTATATCTTAAACCCCAACGTTAACTGCACCTCCAGCAGATTAGTATGAAAGTCTTATGAAGGGAGATCCCATCTGAGTCCAGATTCATCACACATAAACACCATTTCCAGAGAGGGGCCATCTGCCCTGGTAGTAAACCCCATCGGCCATGACCATAACTCTCATGGGTCTCTTTAGCCTTCATAGGAACCAATATCTGGGGGTTGCATCTGCTTTATCTGTCTCTCTGACTCTGCTCAGTTGTGCATGAGGGCAATCCTTCTGCCAGCCTCCAGACTCTTTTTTAGAAACTTGTAGCCATATAGACTCATTTCTCCTTTCCATTTCCCCCTTACTTTAGGTCAAAAAGCATTTTAAAGTCATGTTGTTTTATGTAGACATGGATATTCTGCTGATCCGCATTGAACCTTCCATATAAGGTCCTTTTCCAGTTGCATCATCAGTTGGTATTTGATAGTGGTCCCTCGTTGCCAGGGAGGCTCATCCCCGGGTGTCATGTCCCACGCTGGAGGGAAGGCATTGCATTTACATGCTGAGTTTGGCTTCGAGACTGGCCACATTTGAGTAACATGAAGGCTGACAGGAGGAAATTCCCAGGCACAATGTTGCTCTAGGCCTTGTTCTTATTTTAGGTTTATCAGCTCACAAGCATAGTCATTAGCATCAGGGGCTCACTGTTGAACCCTCACTCCCTCCCGGTCCCCACCGCTGTACCTGGGAGACTATCGCTGCTCCCCTAGGGACCACAACAGAGCACCACTGGCCAGGAACCCAGTACCCCCCCTGCTGGGTTTTTAATTGTTGCCACTATGAGTATATCCAATCATTACCATGCACCCTGGACATATGTTCTGTACAGCTCCCTGTCAGCCATATATCACCTGTCATTGGTATCCCATACCAGTATCCCTCCATTGCCATTGTTGAAACACTCTGTGATCCAGAACTCCCCGAAATTTGAAGCCCAATATAATGTCATGGTCCCTTACTAGGGAATGGCATATAGCGGTGGGTTTAAAGGATAGATAAAGAACTTGGATAAAGTTAGATAAAGAACTTAGATAAAGAATGTTGACTTGAAAAAATTCCACATCCCATCCTTTTTCCCCCCCCCCCTAATTATTCAGCGTTTCTTCGTAGGAGTCCTAGACCACAGCAATGCATATATATAATATACAACACTCCCATACATTCACCACAACACCTTTTTCCTTCCACAGCGATACTCTTACACCCTATTCACAACATATTTACTTAAGGTGATGTACAGAGTCTGAGATATTAGCTTTCTAACATGGTAATATCTGTGCTTTCATTATGGTGCATACTTTAGGATACACAGTTCTTTACATTTTTAGTTCTCCTATGTTTTACATTATGGTTTACATTATCAGTCTGTCGTCTCCTATATGTTATGGTGTAATATTACATGTTTTATATCCATCCTTGTGTACTCTCAAGAAACTCCTCCCTTGCCCCCCATTTACTTTGGTTCCACACATTTAACGTCCATTTTCCCTTCCACCTTGGTGCCCACAGTGACAGTCAACCTCCGTTTCCTGAGGAGCCACTTCCAGAGATAGATGGAATAGTGTTTAGGGCCTAACTTGCTCATCTGCCCCAATGCCCTGGGAGCCACCCTTTCTCTCGAGGGATAGAGTTCCCTCTATTTGGTGGCATTAGTCCTCCCCAGGATGTGGGTCCACCCCCACTCTCACTACTTGGGATTCTACCCCATGGTGTCACCCACTCTGGCAGAATGAGCATTTAGACATTCCCCAGGAGCCCGTCCTGCATCAGACCCTCCCCTCCGAGCATTCTAAACAGGTAACCCTCTTTATTATATTTTGATATGATTTTCTCGGCATTTTACTCTCCACCACCTCCTAACCCTCTCCTGTGTTCATATGCTACCCCTCCCTCCCCCCACTTTTGGGCAACATTACCCAACCGTCCCTCCCCAGCCACCCTCAAACCCGTAAAGCCCCAACCAAAGGCAACCCCTTGCCCCCATTTTATCTCTTCTTTGTGTTCATACTTACCACCATCTCGTCTTAAGTTCCACCCCTGCAGACATCGGCTCATATCCTTCCTCCACCCTCCGATTTCCTGTAAGCCTATCGTTCAGTCTCTTGCTATCTAGGGCAGCTTGTTTATTTCATATCATTGAAGTCATGTAGTATTTGTCCTTCAATGTCTGGGTTGCTTCACTCAACATAAGGTTCTCAAGATTCATCCATGTTATCACACGTGTTTGTAGTGTGTTTGTTCTTACAGCCGAGTAGTATTCCATTGTGTGTATATACCACATTTTATTGATCCACTCATCTGTTGATGGGCATTTGGGTTGATTCCAACTTTTGGCGATAGTGAACAATGCTGCTATGAACATTGGTGTACATATATCGGTTTGTGTCCTTGTTTTCAGTTCTGCTGGGTATATACCCAGCAGTGGTATTGCTGGGTCATATGGCAAATCTATGGCTAGTTTTTTGAGAAACCGCCATACTGTCCTCCAGAATGGTTGGATCCTTCTGCATTCCCACCAGCAGTGGATGAGTGTTCCCCTTCCTTCACATCCTCTCCAGCACTTGTATTCTTCTGTTTTTTTCATAGCTGCCAATCTTATGGGTGTAAGATGGTATCTCATTGTAGTTTTGATTTGCATTTCCCTGATAGCTAGAGATTTGGATAATTTTTTCATGTGCTTTCTTGCCATTTGTATTTCTTCTTCGGAGAAGTGTCTGTTTAAGTCTTTTTCCCATTTTTTAAATGGGTTGTTTATCTTTTTATTTTCAAGATATAGGAGTTCTTTATATATGCAAGTTATAAGTTTCTTATCAGATATATGATTGCCAAATATTTTCTCCCACTGTGTGGGCTCCCTTTTTACTTTCTTGACAAACTCCTTTGAGGTGCAGAAGGCTTTAATTTTGAGGAAGTCCCATTTATCTATTAGTTCTTTTGCTGCTCGTGCTTTTGGTGAGATATTCATAAATCCATTTCCTATTACAAGGTCCTGTAGATGTTTCCCTACACTGCTTTCTAAGGTTTTTATGGTCTTGGCTCTTATATTTAGGTCTTTGATCCATCTTGAGTTGATCTTTGTATAAGGTGTGAGATGGTAATCCTCTTTCATTTTTCTACATATGGCTATCCAGTTCTCCAGACACCATTTGTTGAATAGGCCACTGTCTCCCAATTGAGAGGGTTTGGTGGCTTTATCAAATATTATGTGGCTATATATGTGAGGTTCTATATCAGAGCTTTCAATTCGATTCCATTGGTCTATGTGTCTTTCCTTATGCCAATACCATGCTGTTTTCACCACCGTAGCTTTATAGTATGTTTTGAAGTCAGGTAGTGTGATTCCTCCAATTTCGTTTTTCTTTTTCAGTATGTCTTTGGCTATTCGGGGTCTCTTTCCTTTCCAAATAAATTTCATAGTTTTTCTAGTTCCTTAAAGAAGGCTGCGTTGATTTTTATTGGGATTGCATTGAATGTGTAGATCAATTTTGGTAGGATAGACATCTTAATAATGTTCAGTCTTCCTATCCATGAACAAGGAATAGTCTTCCATTTATTTAGGTCTTCTTTGATTTCCTTGAACAATCTTGTATAGTTCTCGGTGTATAAGTTCTTTACCTCTTTAGTTAAATTTATTCCTAAGTATTTGATTTTTTTATTTACTATTGTGAATGGTATTTGTTTCTTGATTTCCTCCTGATCTTGCTCATTATTGGTGTACAGAAATGCTACTGATTTTTGTGCATTGATCTTATAACCTGCAACTTTACTAAACTCATTTATGAGTTCTAGAATCTTTGTTGTAGATCTCTCAGGGTTTTCTATGTATAGGATCATGTCATCTGCAAATAATGAAATTTTGACTTCTTCCTTTCCAATTTGAATGCCTTTCATTTCTGGTTCTTGCCTCAGTGCTCGAGCAAGCACTTCTAAGACAATGTTAAATAGGAGCAGAGACAGTGGGCATCCTTGTCTTGTTCCTGAGTTTAGAGGGAAGGAGTCTAGGATTTCTCCAGTGTAAACAATATTGGCTTTAGGTTTTTCATCTATACTCTTTATCATGTTCAAAAAATTTCCTTGTATTCCAATCTTTTGGAGTGTTTTTATCAAGAAAGGGTGCTGTATTTTGTCAAATGCTTTTTCTGCATCAATAGATATAATCATGTGATTTTTTTCCTTCAATCTGTTTATATGGTGTATTACATTGATTGATTTTCTTATGTTGAACCATCCTTGCATACCTGGGATGAATCCCACTTGGTTGTGGTGTATAATTCGTTTAATGTGTTGTTGAATACGATTAGCAAGTATTTTGTTAAGTATTTTTGCGTCTAGGTTCATTAGAGAAATCGGTCTGTAATTTTCCTTTCTTGTGATGTCTTTGTTTGGCTTTGGTACTAGGGTAATGTTGGCATCATAGAAGGAGTTGGGTAATGTTCTTTCTGTTTCGATTTTTTGGAATAGTTTCAGCAGGATTGGTGTCAGTTCTTTCTGGAATGTTTTGTAGAATTCACCTGTGAAGCCATCTGGCCCTGGGCTCTTCTTAGTTGTGAGATTTTTAATAACCGATTCTATCTCTCTGCTTGTGATTGGTTTGTTAAGATCATCAATTTCTTCTTTTGTCAATATGGGCTGCTTATGTGTTTCTAGGAATTTGTCCATTTCCTCTAGATTGTCATTTTTGTTGGAATATAGTTTTTCAAAGTATCTTCTTATGATAGTCTTTATTTCTGTGGGGTCAGTGGTGATATCCCCTTTCTCATTTCTTATTTTGTGTATTTGCATCTTCTCTCTTTTTTTCTTTGTTAGTCTCACTAAAGGTTTGTCAATTTTGTTGATCTTCTCAAAAAACCAGCTCTTGGTCTTGTTTATCTTTTCAAGTGCTTTCTTATTTTCCATTTCATTTAGTTCTGCTCTTATCTTTGTTATTTCCTTCCTTCTTCTTCCTGTTGGGTTACTTTGTTGTTGTTTTTCTAATTCCTTCAAATGTGTAGTTCTTCAAATTTTGCTCTTTCTTCTTTTTTGATATATGAATTTATGGCTATAAATTTTCCCCTCAGTACTGCTTTTGCTGCATCCCATAAATTTTGGTATGTTGTGTCATCATTATCATTTGATTCAAGGTAGTCATTGATTTCTTTTGAGATTTCCTCTTTGACCCACTGTTTTTCTAAGAGTGTGCTGTTTAATTTCCAAATCGTGGTGTGAAATCTGGGCTTCTGTCCCTTGCAAATTTCCAGCTTAACTCCACTGTGGTCAGAGATATTGTTTTGTATGATTTCAATCTTTCTGAATTCATTCAGCCTTTCTTTGTGGCCTAGCATATGATCTATCTTGGAGAATGATCCATGTGCGCTTGAGAAAAATGTATATCCTGCTGTGTTTGGGTGCAGCAATCTATATATGTCTATTAGATCCAGCTCCTCTAATATACTGTTCAGATGTTTTGTTTCTTTGGTTATTCTCTTTTGAGATGTTCTGTCCAGAGTTGATAGTGGTGTATTAAAATCCCCCACTATAATTGTAGATGTATCTATTGTTTCACTTAGTTTTTCCAGTGTTTGCCTCACGTATTTAGAGGCACCCTTGTTAGGGGCATAAATATTTATGATTGTTCTATCTTCTTGACAGATTTTCCCTTTTACTAAAATGTAGTATCCTTCTTTGTCTCTCACCATTGTTTCACATTTAAAGTCTATTTTGTCTGATATTAATATAGCTACTCCTGTCTTTTTTTGGTTATTGTTAGCTTGTATGATTGTTTTCCAGCTATTCACTTTCAATCTCCATGCGTCTCTGGGTCTACGATGTGTCTCTTGTAGACAGCATACGGATGGGTCATATTTCCTTATCCAGTGTCCCAGTCTGAATCTTTTGATAGGTGAGTTTAATCCGTTGACATTCAGTGTTATTACTTTCAAGGAATTATTTGTGTTAGCCATATTTTTATTGGATTTGTGTTTGTCATATTTTGTTTGTATTTTTTTTGTCTTTTTTGTTGTTGTTGTTCCTCTTATACTCTCCTCCAACTCTGCCTTTCCTGTTTTTTCCTTTCTTCCTGCAGAACTCCCTTTAGAATTTCTTGAAGGGGAGGTTTCTTGTTGGTATACTCTTTCGGTTTCTGTTTGTCTGCGAATATTTTGAACTCTCCATCATGTTTGAATGCTAGTTTAGCTGGATAGAGTATTCTTGGTTGGAAATTTTTTTCCTTTAGTACCTTGACTATATCATACCACTGCCTTCTTGCCTCCATGGTTTCAGATGAGAAATCAGCACTTAATCTAATTGAACTTCCCTTGTATGTGATGGTTTTCTTTTCTCTTGCTGCTTTTAGGATTTTCTCTTTGTCTTGAGCATTGGATAATTTGACAAGTATATGTCTTGGGGTGGGCCTGTTGGGGTTTATGACTAGTGGAGTGCACTGTGCTTCTTGGATATGCACATCTGTCTCTTTCAGTAGATTTAGGAAGTTTTCAGCCATTATTTCCTGCAACACTCCTTCTGACCCCTTTCCCTTCTCTTCTCCTTCTGGAATGCCTATAATACGTATGTTTGAGCGTTTTGCATTGTCATTCAGGTCCCTAACTGGATTTTTTCTATCTTCTTATTGACCCCTTCTACTATCTGTTTGATTTCTGATGTACTGTCTTCCACATCACTAATTCTCTGCTCTGTCTCTTCTAGTCTGCTGATATTTGCTGCAAGTGTATTTTTGATTTCTTGAACTGTGGTGTTCATTCCCATTATATCTGTAAAGTTTTTGCGTATGTCTGCAATTTCCCCTCCAAGTGATGTCTTCATGTTGTTAACCTCTTTCATTACTTCGTCAAATTTGTCGGTGATAAATGTTCTGAGATCTTTCATTGCTTGTGCCAAGTTTTGCTCCCCTTCGTGATTTTTGGTTCATTGAATGGATTCAGCCATGTTTTCCTGATTACTGGTTTGGTTTGTAGATTTTTGTTGCTTTCTGGTCATCTCTTTATCTTGATGGATTTAATCAGTTCCTTAGCTTCTTTGTCTACTCTTGGAGGTTAATTAGCTGTTATTTTTGCATGGGTGTTATATCTTCTCTTTGTCACTTTTTTCTTCTTATTCTAATTTCTTGTTGGTTAAGTTCACTTTAAAGGAAAG
Organism: Dasypus novemcinctus; assembly: GCF_030445035.2. NCBI lineage: Eukaryota > Metazoa > Chordata > Mammalia > Cingulata > Dasypodidae > Dasypus > Dasypus novemcinctus. The sequence goes on along the minus strand of NW_026688169.1, from coordinate 328,624 downwards.
TATTAGTGTTGGGGAAAGGCAATTGTGTAAGCAAGGGAATAGTGTAAAGTAGTATTGGTGATATATGTTAACAAAGCAAGAATATGAGATCTGGGAGGATGGAGGTTAGATTCATGTAAATTGTGTAGAGTTATAGAAGTACGTAGAGTACTTATTATGAGGTAGATGATTGAATATGGGAGGAATATGGTATGAGCTAAAAAGCTATTGTTTTCGTGAGAGAGGGAAAGAGAAAAGAAAGGTAATAGTTTCAAGAGTGGATAACAGACAGAAAACAAAACAAAGGTATTAGGAATTAAGACTTAGACCCTTTGTGGATCGAAGAAAGGGAGGTGGGAGGTGGAATATAGGAGAGACAGTAGATGGTGGTGGATATCAAGATGGAGGGGAAAGAGGATAGTGTAGGTAGCCTAAATCAGTTCACACAGAAATGAGGCAGTGGAGGATGAGAAAACCCCAGCAAATGTGAGGTGTTTCCTGCCGCACCTATTGTATAATTGAGTTAAAATAAACTAAGTAGAATATGAGGGACAAGAGGGAGAGAGACAACAGAAAAAAAGAAAAAAAAGGGGGGGAAGGGATGAGAGGAAGAAAGGAAAAGAGGGTGGGCAAAGGGTGGGGAACAGGTAGGGGAAAGAAAAAAAAAAAACCAGATATACACAAACCAGAATTAAAACACCCACTACACAGCACCTACCACACAAAAAAAAACCTTAAATAACTGAGTAAAAAAAGACTTTGGGGGATACGCTGTGAGAGAAGACTAGGGGATAATGCGGTGTTAGCAATCAGGAAATTGAAAAAAGTAAAGAATAAGTCAAAATGAAAATAAAAACAAAACAAAATGAAACGATAAAGAAAAAACACCAACGTTGAAGGCTAGGGCATGTAAGGACCTCAGATGGACCTCAGTGCGTGATGGATTCAGGGATGGAAAGTCTGAGATATTTAGGACTCAAGAAGTGTGAGTCTCTGTGGTGTGGGCCACCAGAGTTTAGGGAATTCAGACCTGGCAACCTCCAATCTGGTCAACAGGAAGCCTGGGAGCCCCACAGTGTAACACAGCCCTCAGGGATCCCCACAGTTCGGTGCCAGCCCTATGGGGGAAGTCAGATCCGCAAACTCTATATTATTTCTGCACCCTGCAATTCACTTACTTAGCTGGGCTCATTAGTATGGGTATATCTCACTTCAGCTTTTGGACAGCTCCCATCCTGTGATTCCAAACCACTGCCACAAGAGGGCGCCTCTACACCGCAGCCACTTTACTAGTACAGATCCGAAGCCCGGCCTGTGATGCTGAAAACAGATTCGAAAACCGGAATTCCCAAGCTTCGCAGAATATTCCCTAATCAGCTTCCAGACTTGTCCCCCTCCCTTGCCGCAGCCTAAAACAATTTCTCAATTACGTCTCTTTATTGCCTACAGCCTATTTGGGTTGGAGATCAGCTGCCGGGCTTTTGGGGGCGGGGCTTCAGGCAGAAGCGCTATTGTTTGTATTCACAATCAAAAGTTTCTCCCGCTTCACAACAAAACACCGTCTGTCTTCCCAAATCAATCCCCAAAGGCGACCCGTCGCATCAACCCGCCAACAGCTCGCCCAGAACTCGTGAACTCCTTAGCACTTCAGAGTCATCTAAAAGCGGAGCCGCCGGGCAGGACCGCGGTTCCCCCCACCCCCAATAGGGAGGAGCCTGTGTGTGGGTCTCACCTGCGGGCAATAGAACCCAAATTATATCTACTAGACCAATCCTCTCTGTTACCTTTCCACCCAATCGATGTCCAGGCACTTCTGCCCTGCAAAATCCTGAAAAAGCCCCGCCTTGGAGAACCTGCAGCCGCGCCCAGCCGTCTCTTTCCAGGACAGACCGCAAAGGCAAGTTCACTCAGCGACCATCTTGCCTCCTCCCTGTCCACTTGTCTCCTTTCTAATCTTAATTTTTTCCTTCCTCTTACTAATGTTAGGTTTAGTTTTCTCTTTCCTCAAGATATGAAGTTAGGTAATTGATTAAATATCATTCTTTGGTGGGTGAGGACTCAATGCCCTACTGGCACAAGAAGTTTATGTAATTCCTTAATTAAGTAAACCTGTGAATCCAGTATTATCTAATATGCCTAGAATTGGAATTCATCAATAATATCAAACTGCTACAGTCAATATCTAAAAGGGGAACAAAAAATTTGGAGCCTTTATTTACCTGTCCTATACTTATTTAAATCCAAGGTCGGAGCTAATATATAAAAACTCAAGGATGTGGGCTGCTTAGAAAAATTCCTGCTCCTACTTGCTTTGTGAATCATGTTGCCTTACAAACTGGGTCCCCTATCTAATGTCTGCTGTGATCTAATTAAAACAGGCAGCTGCAGAGTCTTTAAAAAAAATCCAAATTTTATAAAGAGCCAATTAGAAAGTACTGTGTGCACCAAAAAGATACATTTTCAACTGCCTTTTGAAGGCTTAGAAGGAGGACTGCTTGATCCCCAAGTCTGAATGTGTAAACAATGTTTGGATAAGGAGCCAATATGCAATAGGATATCTGAGTCATGGTAGCTCTATTTACCAACCCACTAGCCATATAAGAAATAAACATGCCCTAGATATGAAGTAGCTGGGCTAGGGTTAACCATAAGACTATCAACTCCCTATGGAAGGTTTGCCCATCATGAGGCAACCTAACAGCCACAGTAGAAGAATGTGTCAATATCACCGATGAAATTCTCAAAACAATTTGAGTTTCTATAGACACAGCAAATGTCATGGATAGTGATATGGCCCTAGATCATCTTCTGGCAGAACAAAGAGGGGTATGTGCAGTAGCCAATATCTCCTGCTGCACATGGGTAAATACATCAGTGCAGCTAGGGCTAAACACCCAAGCCATTTAGCTTCATAACATTGCCAATCCTCCTGCATAATCGATATGAGAATCCATCAAAAACTCTATGCCTAAATTATCATCGTTCTTACCCATAATAAGTCCCCTAATAATTGGTATCATGCTCTTAAAATGTGGTCCCTGCCTTCTTAACTGCTTGGTGTACTTCATGAGTAAAAGCTTAGAAGCTATTAAACTGCAAATGATCATAGCACAGAGCTATGAACGATTCTGTTGTCAGTGTGCTGACAGTCAAGTATACCTTACCATAGCTAGGGCAAGATTCTGCTCCTCCACTGGGACCTGTTACAACATCCACACTCAGCAGGAAGCAGCTCCAGAAGCTAAACCTCCTCAAGAGTAAGGAGAGTGTATAAACAGAGGGGGAACTGCTACAAGGATGGAGTGCCCCCTGGATGATTACACACGGAAAATTTCACCTGTCCTTTTGTTTGAGCTATGCTTATTTTCAGGAACTAAGGGTAGGTTGCCAGTAACCACAAGAGCAGCCCACCTAGGGCTGCCAAAGATGGCAAATGGGCTCCCTGTGCAAAAAGTATTATAAAAAGTGCCATGCACAAGAAGAGACCATCTGCATATAACAGAGTAGAGTTAACAATAATATTGTAATATTTGCAGCAATGGCAAAGATATTATATCAATTCTAAGGGACAATAATAGGGGGTATAAAGGGATATGGGATTTTTCCTTCTCAAGTAGTGAAAATGTTCTAAAATTGACTGAGGTGATGATAGCACAACTTTGCGATGGACGTGAGAGCCACTGACTATACACTTTGAGTGGATTGTACAAAACAGGAGACTGTATAAAACAATGAATCCTGTGGTAGAAGATGGACTGTGGCTAACAGAATATGAAAATGTTCTCTCATGAACTATAATAAGTACATAATTCTAATTCAGGGTGTCATTAACTGGGTGAGTTGGGGGAAAAGTACACCAAATGTAAGATATTGGCTATATTTAGTAGTAATATTTTTACACTGCTTTTTCATAGTTTGTAACTATTGTTCCATAACAGTGCAAGGTACTGCTGTTGGGGTAATATATAGGAGCCCTGTATGATGATATTCATGTTTGTTTTGTAAGTTCACAACTTATACTATACACTTATTATTTATGGATATTCACATATGAATGATAATCTTCAATAAAAAATTAAAAAACAAAATAAAACGTTGTAAAACTAAAGATAGGAGGTAGCATGATTGTAAAAGAAACATAATTATTTCAAAACTGAGGCTTATTTTCTACAACAAGAAAGGGTGATAAGGTAAATACAGAGCACAGGTGATACAGAAAGTTTGCCTTCTAAACAAGACACTCAGTTAAGGAAAACCTTCTATAACTTCTTATTAAGAACAGACAAATAATACAAGAAAACTTTAACCGAACAGAGAGAAAACCATGGTATGAAGTGATTTTGTATGAAGCACTGTATGAAGATATTGTCTGATGGGAGAACTCTTAAAAATCTATAAACCTATCAAATTTTAGCCACCCTGTCCCATGACAAATAAAATCCATTTTCTGCAAACCTTCAACTTTCTATATCAACTCATGATTGTCCTACATATTCCCGTTTCTTTCTACAACAACCAGTTTTTTTACTTTAAATTTTAAGATAAAACTTTATTTTCCTTTAACAAAACATATCTTGCAAACGTATTTAAATGATCAAAAAGATCTTGGAAACTCTCTTCAATGTAACAATCTTGAAAACATAATTTTTCTTTCATTATAATCATGGAGGTGAAGAAGGTCAACCACCACAACAGGGAGCCAAGAGTGCCTACAACTGAAAGCAGGAGATTTGCATCCAGCATCCATGTGGAATCTAAGCCCCCTCTTGATATGGATGTGGAGTGGACACAACCATTCCAAGGTCCACAGAATGGAGGAATAGAGTATGGATTAGAGTGGATTTACTGATATTCTGTTCATGAACTATTGTGATTAGTAATCAAAGAAAATGTGGCATTAGTGTGGAGAAAGTGGCCATGGTGGCTGCTGGGAGTAGGGAGTGGGAGGAAGAGATGTGATGTGGGGGTGTTTTGGGGACTTGGAGTTGTCCTGGGTGGTGCTGCAGGGACAATTACTGGATATTGTATGTCCTCCCATGGCCCACTGGGTGGACTGTGGGAGAGTGTGGACTATGATGTGGACCATTGACCATGAGGTGCAGCGGTGCCCAGAGATGTATTTGCCAAATGCAATGAATATCTCATGATAATGGAGGAGATTGTTGTTATGGGGGAAGGAGTGAGATGAGGGGGATGGGGGGAATATGGGGACCTCATATTTTTTTAATGTAGTATTTTTTTAAAAGCCAAAAAATAATAAAAATAATAAAATCAACTTAAGCTCTAATAGATATAGTTTTAGTTTATTTGATCAGTAATTACATAGAGTTGGGAAGAACACACCCATGTAGAGTGAAATTATATGCTTATATTGTACTTTTTTTTTAAAGATTTATTTATTTCTCTCCCCTCCTTCCCCGTTGTCTGCTTTCTCTGTCCATTCGCTGTGTGTTCTTCTGTGACTGCTTCTATCCTTATCAGCGGCACCGGGAATCTGTGTCTCTTTGTTGAGTCATCTTGCTGTGTCAGCTCTCCATGTGTGTGGTGCCATTCCTGGGCAGGCTGCACTTTCTTTTGCTCTGAGTGGCTCTCCTTAGGGGGTACACTCTTATGCATGGGGCTCTGTGTAACATTAGGAGTGTTAATTTATATGTAAATGCTTACTTATCTCTAAGTCAATTTGAATAGAGCTCTTTGCAGGAGTTTTATAAGTTAATTTGGAAATAATATTCAGATGTAGGAAAATATGCATCAAACATAAAGACAGACACACTTACAGAGTTTATACTTTCAATTTAAGCTACTAATCAAACATAAAAAACAGATATACAGAAAACAGATATCTCATGAGCTTTTAATTTCTCATTTGCCTTTTTCAAAGAATCATTTAATGAAACTTTAAAAATATTGCTAACATACTCTGAGCATCCGTTGAAATAGGCATCTCATTTGACTGTTTGGCTGGGATATCACATTTGGGAGCACATCTCTGAGATGAATAATTTTGTCTACTTGGAATGTTTCTCATAATTAACATTAAAATTCTAGGTTGTCTTTGTTAGATATTGCCAATTTGTTCGATATGTACAGCTTCCAACTCCATAATATTTGAATATATATAATATGCCAGTGTGCCATAGGATAGAGAATTAAAATTTTAAGAGAATGGGGATCCATCTTTATCATTTTGCTTCTTTTTTTTTTTTTTTTTTTTCATTCCAGGAGGCCATGAGGCCATAATTTCAATTTTATTGATGTCATATAGAGACCAGAAGTAAAGAAAATTACAGACTTCATTATCCTTAGGAAGGCAGATGTGAAAATCCTCAACTAACTTCTAAAATACCAAGTATTAATAAAATAGCATATTAAAAAGAATATTCACCAAGACCAAATAGTATTTATTACAGCTGTGAAAAGTTGGTTAATCATAACAAATAAATTAATATAGTACACTCTGTTAATGGAATCATGGAAAAGAAGCATATGATCACAGAAAAGACATTCGACAAATTTTCACACCTTTTTATGATAAAAACACTCAGTAAACTAGGAATTGAAAAATCATTCTCAATGTAATAAAGGAACTTTATGAAAAATCAACAGATGACATCATATTTATTTTTTTTTTATTTTTTATTTTTTTTGCTACTACTTTCATCAGTTCTATTTTTTTTAAATATTTATTTATTATTATTATTTTTTAATTACATTAAAAAATATATATGAGGTCCCATTCAACCCCACCGCCCCCGCCCCCCACTCCCCCCACAGCAACACTCTCTCCCATCATCGTGATACATCCATTGCACCTGGTAAGTTCATCTCTGAGCATCACTGCACCCCATAGTCAATGGTCCACATCATAGCCCAGACTCTCTCACGTTCCATCCAGTGGGCCCTGGGGGGATCTACAGTGTCCCGTAATTGTCCGTGAAGCACTATCCAGGACAACTCCACGTCCCGAAAACGCCTCCACATCTCATCTCTTCCTCCCGTTCCCCACACCCAGCAGCCCCCATGGCTACCATTCCCACACCCATTTCACATTTCCTCTGTGGACATTGGATTGGTTGTGTCCATTGCACACCTATGTCAAGTGAGGGCTTAGATTCCACATGGGTACTGGATGCACTCTTCCCGCTTCTAGTTGTAGACACTCTAGGCTCCATGTTGTGGTGGTTGACCTTCTTCAACTCCATGTTAGCTGAGTGGAGTAAGTCCAATAAGTCATATCATTTTGCTTCTTAACTTGTGCACAGGTCAAAGAAACCAGCCATAGCAAACATGAAACTGAACTGAACCATAAGGCTAGAGATTTAGGATCAAAACTTGAATTTTCTCATTAAAAAGATTGACCCACTGACCTTTGGACTGAAAGCTAGTGAGACTGGAGAGCACAGACACAAATGAGTGGAACTCAGATCCAAGAGGGGCTCACTCATGAACCTTAGAGATGGTGGAGAGGAGAGCATGCTGAAAGGTTTCAGCATGAACCTTCTGTCTTCTTATCTCCAGAGCCCTTCACAGTGGCATTCAGATTCTGTTCTCATCACTGAACCTGTGCAAAAAAATACCCAGGTAATTAACATTTTGGATTTCACACCTTTATTAAGTGATTCATGAATTAGGCAGCATTCAACCCAAGAGTAAGGCTCATATAGGCAGAACAAGGTAGTCTTAAAGAAAATACAATCAGGAAGTGGACTTGGCCCAGGGGTTAGGGCATCCATCTACCACATGGGAGGTCCACAGTTCAAACCCCAGGCCTCCTTGACCCGTGTGGAGCTGGCTCATGCACTGTGCTGATCCACGCAAGGAGTGCCATGCCACACAGGGGTGTCCCCCGCGTAGGGGAGCCCCACACGCAAGGAGTGCACCCCATGAGGAGAGCTGCCCAGCACGAAAGAAAGTGCAGCCTGCCCAGGAATGGTGCTGCACACACAGAGAACTGACACAAGATGATGCAACAAAAAGAAACACAGATTCCCTTGCCGCTGACAATGACAGACGTGAACAAAGATGCAGCAAATAGACACAGAGAACAGACAACTGGGGTGGGGGGAAGGGAGAGAAATAAATAAATCTTAAAAAAAAAAAAGGAAATACCGTCTTACAGAGTGCCTTACTTGGCTTAATATTGACTTAGAGGAAGTAGGCTACAGAACAAAAAAGGGGAGCAACCAGCTCCCCAATTTCAGGTTCAGGGAGAAGGACCCTTTACAAGAGACAGGAACTTAATTAGGCTTTGGTTTCTGATATGGACTTAGCATGAAAGTCTCCATATCAGGTCTAGTAAACTTATCTGTTGTGCTTGTATCTCCTATTTATTTTGACAAGGGCAGTTCTTATACTTTCTCAAAAAAAGTAGAATGAATTTCACAAATTTTCAACAAATGTATAAATGAAAGCACAACATCCTAAAAAATGAAAATTTATCTATAAGGGGCTCATAGGCCTGCATACAAATGATTCATAAAATAAGATGGAGAGAAACTGCAAAAATTTGAAAGATATAACAGCATTCCCTATCACGGAGTCCCCAGGACCTGGGGGCACAGGGTCCCCCAGGGGGAGATAATGGCCACTGCACCTAGAGAGCCCCAAACTGGAGGGGGGTGCATGCAGGGCACAAAGAGGAAGTCCTCAATAACACAAAGCAAGGGAGCTATGCAGCCCCAAAGAACAGGATCTGTGCAAGCTGGCACCCCAGGTTTCCACAGGAAACAGTTGCTGGCAGCTACAAAACATTTACAGCTTCTTCTCTGAAAGAAAAAAAAATGTAATTAATTGAAATTTAATAGCCAAATGTGGCTAGGGCTTACACTAGTGAACACCAAAGACCTGGAATCTTGGTTGAGGCAATTAAAAGCAATGAAATTTTTCTTTCATGTAAAAGTTGCATGTTTGAAATGTCTGCAGGTGGATCCCACTATTGGATGGATTAGTTGGTGAATATGTATTACAAAATAAGATCAGGGAGGATGTGCAGCTGGAGAGGAAGATGCTTCCCAAACCTGGGGTTCAGTTCAGACACGGCCCATGCCTGCCCCTTCCCTGGCTTCACCCACACCTGCCAGGTAAGGGCTGACTGTGTAAAGGGAACCAAATCATCTTGATAGTGCCTGTCTGTAGAGGGTGATTTTCATGATCTCCCCATCCCAGGCACCCAAGAATCAAACCACAGCTAGGGCTGCAGCACTGAGCCATGGAATGTGGCAACTCCTAGAGCCAAGAGGTGTCTTTTAAAGAGCCACAGGTGGGTAATCTCCTCAGCCATCAGTTAAAGAACAGACACTGCTTCTCCCTCACCATCCTCCTGCAGCGAGTCACCACAAGAGCTGGCCTCCTGCCCCATCTGGGGACTGCTCTGCTGGCACTGGGCACTTCTGCTCAGACCACCACAAGCTCCTGGGATGGGGGGCCCAGCAGGCCAGGTGCCCTGGTGCTCTGTGGGTGGGCACATGGGCTGTCCTGAACTAAGGAAAGGTCTGCAGCCTCCCCTACTGCTACCTCCAGCTTATGACTGATGGTGATCTGTGGACAGACCTGATGACAGATGTGAACCTGCCTGCTGAACAGGTGCAAGTGGGCTATCTTTTGGAAGTTAAAGGCAGCATTAGTATTTGCCTGTGCTACAGAGGAGACACCTAGGGCTTCTCAGAAACATAGGGAGAAACTTAGTTTGCACAAATCTAGGGCCCTGTGTGCACAGTGGCACTTTGCATACATGCACATGCAGGCAAATGCATGCACAGTGGCATTCAGCAGAGGGGGCAAAGATGGGAGGCAGGATGGGAAGGAAGAGAAAAAGTCTGAAATGAAGGAAATCACAAAAAAGCAATGAAGTAAACTAACACCCCCCAGAGACAGTACTGTGAGTAAACCAGCAACTCTACACACACTCTTTAATAAAGTGACACATTCTGGTCCACAGCTGGCAGGATGCACCAGAGGGGCATTCATCTGACATTTCACAGGTCCCCTCCCCTCCATATACAGTAAAAACAAAAGAGCATGGGAAGGGGCCCACATTTTCTCCTTGATAAAACCTGGTTGAAAACCCATAATGGACTCAAAGTCACAAGGTTGTCTCTTTAAAAAAATCTGCTAGTGAAACATGTCTTGGATTGTCAATCTCAGCAGGGAGTGATTTTTAATAAGGATGGAAAGAGCATCTGCTCTTGAAGATGCTTCCCTAGAGGAGAAAGAAACTCTGTGGAGCAGGAGGAGAGCCACAATCTGCCCCCCAGGAGGTGCCTCTGCCCTCTGCACCCCGAGGGCCTCTGGGGGGGCCTCCAGGGATGCTCCTGCCTGAGGGGAGCTGCCAGCACTGGCACAAAGCCTGATGAGCCAGAGGAGGAGCTGACCTGGTCTCACCAGGTGGGGCAAAGTGGGAGGGAGGCCCCAAGCCTGGAGGGAACAGCAGTGGCCTTTCAGGCACCCAGTGAGCAGCAGGAGCAGCAGAGGGAGCTGCCAACCCCACCCAGGACAGGAAGCGCCTCCACTCTCCTCTCTCTGAATTAACACACCCAAAAGCTACTGCTGCCAGCTCAGGAAAGTTAAGACTCCCTTCCTCCATCTTCTCCAGGGTACACACAGGCAGGAGAAGGGACACAAATGGAGCCCTGTAGGAAGGCCTCCCTGACCAGAGGCAGGTGCTGCCTCAGCCCACAGCAGACAGGGGGCTGGGAAGGAGGCGGAGGTGTGTACCAGGTCTGGAGAGCTGCAAAGGGAGCCCTAGAAATCAACAGCCCCAGGGAGTGCTTCCTACTGTCAGTGAGCCTCAGGATGGCTGGTGTGGGTCAGGAGCAGAGCTCTGCACCCTGAGAGGTGCTGGAGGGAGAGTGATGATGACAACCAGGATGTCAGACCTGCTGAGTGTCACACCACAGACTGGGGGGATCTGACACATTGGGGTGCACAGAGCAGTTTTAAGTAGGATGTCAGAGAGGTCTAATGGGGAAGGGGACCTGTGTACAGAAGTGGGAAGGAGGTGGGGGTTCTGGGTAGCAGCCTGTTTGGGGTGCAACAGGAGAGAAGAGGCCCTGAGGACCAACTTGGGGGACTTGTAGGGAGGGAAGTGAGGAACCAGGTGCAGCCACGTGTCCAGGCCCGACTGCCACATAACCCCTGCACTCCACCCCAAGGTTTTTACCTGAGAGAAATGAGATCAAATGTGCTGCCACCACTAATGTGTCCCTGGGTCATAGCAGCTTTATCTGCAAAGGCCCAAAGTTGGAGCCAACTCAGAGGTCTGACAAGGGTATATAGCATGAGCCACATGTGGCCTATCTGTACTGTGGAATCCTACTTAGCAATAAGGATACACACCCCATGATGGATCTCCAAATAATTATGCTGGGTTAATGAAGGCAGACCAAGGGGGCAGCGAGAGAAGAGAGAGAGAGCAGTGCTGTGCAAATCCCCCCCATGTGATTCTAGAAGGTGCAGGGGACTCTGTTGTGAAAGGAAGCACAGCAGTGATCCCTGGATAGGGGGCAGGGAAGGAGGGTGGAGAACGGGCAAGTGGGGACTCCAGGGGTGGACATGTTCCTTATGTTAGTCTTGGCTACATAGGTGGACACATGTCAACACAAACCATAACAACTGTAGCCTCTAGACTTGCAGTTTAAGTAGGTCAATATGCCCCCAAAGGAGGAGGGGTTTTTTTTGTCTTTATTTTTTTAATGTTACATTAAGAAAATGAGGTCCCATATTCCCCCACCCCCATTACCCCACTCCTCCCCCCATAACAACAACCTCCTCCATCATCATGAGACATTCATTGCATTTGCTGAATACATCTCTGAGCACTGCTGCACCTCATGGTCAACGGTCCACATCATAGCCCACACTCTCCCACAGTCCACCCAGTGGGCCATGGGAGGACATACAATATCCAGTAACTGTCCCTGCAGCACCACCCAGGACAATTCCAAGTCCACAAAACGCCCCCACCTCACATCTTTTCCTCCCACTCCCTACCCCCAGCAGCCACCATGGCCACTTTCTCCACACCAATGCCACATTTTCTTCAATTACTAATCACAATAGTTCATGAATAGAATATCAGTAAGTCCACTCTAATCCATACTCTATTCCTCCATTCTGTGGACCTTGGAATGGTTGTGTCCACTCCACATCTATATCAAGAGGGGGCTTAGATTCCACATGGATGCTGGATGCAAATCTCCTGCTTTCAGTTGTAGGCACACTTGGTTCCCTGTTGTGGTGGTTGATCTTCTTCACTTCCATGTTAGCTGAGTGGGGTAAGTCCAATAAACCAGAGTAGAAGTTGCAAGTCTGTTGAGGCTCAGGGCCTGGCTATCACATGGTCAGTCCAGAGATTCAGGTCCCCTGGGTATACATTAAACCCCAGCACCAACTACAGTTCTGGTAAAAGTAACAGGAGAGGCTTGTGGACAAAGATCAGATCTGAATCCAGGTCCATCACACAGAAACACAAACTCCAATGTAGGGCCAACTGAGATGGGACTGAACTCCATCTGCCATGACCATAGAACCTGTGGGTCCCTGTAGTCCTCAGAAGAACCAGTACTTGGGGTTGTATCTACTTTATCTGTCTCTGGGACTCTGCTGAGGTGTGCATAAGGGCAACCCCTCTGATAACCTCCTGTCTCTTTTTGGATACTCATAGCCCATATAAACTCATTTGTCCTTTCCATTTCCCCCTTTTATTCAGGTCAAAACATATTTTTAACTCCTGGTATTATATGTAGACTGAGATATTCTGCTGGTCTGAGTTGACCCTTTTATTCCAGGTCATTTTCTAGTTACATCATTGGCTGGTACTTGGTAGTAATCCCTTGGCACCAGGAAGACTCATCCCTGGGAGTCATGTCCCATGCTGGGGGGAAGGCAACACATTTACACGCTGAGTTTGGCTTTGAGACTGGCCACATTTGAGCAACACAGAGGCTCTTAGGAGGAAACTCTTAGGCACCCTGCAGCTCTAGGCCTTGTTCTTATTTCAGGTGCACAGGCTCACAAGCATAGTCATTAGTATCAAGGGCTCATTGTTGGACCTTCCTTCTTTTTTGGTCTTTACTCTTCACTTGGGGGATTGTTGCTGTTCCTTTAGGGACTGTGATAGAGCTCCCCTGGCTAGGAACTCAGCACTCCCTCAGTTGTTGTTTTTAATTGTAGCCACTATGAAAATAACCAAACATTTTTATGTACCCTGGGTATATGCCCTGTAGAACTCCCTGCCAACCATGTGTCCCCTGTCAATTACATCCCATACCAGTATTCAAAGGAGGAGTTTTTAACAGAAAGAAACAAGGTCATCAGGTCAGAGTGGGGGGGAGGAAGCTAGGGGCTCTGAGGAGCAAAAGAAGGTAAGGGTGGGTGCAGAGCACATGCAGGAATTGTCCACAGGACATGGGGCCCAGAGAGGCTGATGGGGACAGGTGAGGGGAGTGCAGGCCACAGGGTCCTGCTGGTCCCACAAATGGTTGCTCTTATCAAGAGCTTGTGATTTGGGGCCCACCCTCTCCCTCTCATGTCCCATCATCCTGCCCTCCCAGGGCAGTGCCCAGCAGTGGGGTCTTTGGCTCCACATTAGAGAGACCCTGCTCCTGGGGGATGTGGTCCTGCTGGCACCTGATGTGACCACAGGATGTGGTGTCCACTGTGGTTTGGGAGATGGGGCAAGGTCCCCAGCAGAGCCCCTTGGCACTCTCAGCTCTTGGTGCCCTCTCCTCTGTCTCTCCTGCCTCCTGCCATGGCCCCCAGCCCTGGGATTTTTGGTTTTCTCCTCTCCATTTCCTACACCATCAACAACAAACTGTCACTTGGAATGTGCAAGACCCTCTAGAGCCTTTCAGACTACAAATGGGAATGTAAAATAAGGAGGTCATGGTGCTTAGGAACCCTGGGAGCAATTTATCTGGTATAAAGAAAATACCAGATAGAGGCTTTGGGGGTTCATGGTGATTGCAGGGAAGAGAAGACCCTTGAGCTTAGTTCCCAGGTCTAGTTCAAACATAGGAGAATGTATTGTATCTATTCCTTCCAAGAGAAAGGCAAGCACACAGCCATGAACCCACAACTGAGAGGTGAAGTGTGAGGTGAGCAGCAGGTGGGAGATGTCCACAGTTCTGTAGACTCAGGAAGCAAGTGTAAGGGCCATGGCCAATCGTCATCTGAGATCTTCAGGACAGGGCAGGGGACAGGGTGGGGCAAGAGCAGGGTAACTCACTTTTGTGGTTTGGAGATACATTCACCAGAAAAGCATGTTCTTAAACCTAATCCATCATGTGGGTCTACTGACGAGGTGACACCAGCTGAGGCCTAGCCCAGCTAAAGTAGAATGGGTCTCAGTCCTGTTACTGAAGGTCTTATAGAGAAGATCACGTGGAAAGAGAAAGCCAGGAGCGCCAAAGGTGAAAGTCAACAAAACCTGGAATAATAGAAAGAAGCCAGCAGAGGCCACCATGTGCCCTGGGATATGACAGAAGAGCTAGGACCAAGGGTCCTTGGCTGCCAGCTCCAGGGTGCTTCAGTTTCTGGGAGGAAGCGTCACTCTCATGACACTCTTGATTTTGGTATTCTCCTTGAAAAAACTATGAGTAAATAAATTCCTACTGTTCAAGCCAATCCACTGTTTGGCAGCCAGGAAACAGCCATTGTCCAAGGGTTCTTATTTATCCCAGTGCTTGGGCATTCAGCAGGAATACCCGGGCAGGGAATTCTACAAACCTGGCAAAAATAATATTGGAAGAACAAGAAAGCTAGTGGTTTACCAGTGAAATCCCTCCTCACATTTGCTGGTCCCTGGCAGGTGGTAACAGGTGAGGCCAGATGGCCCTGGAGGGGGAAGTAGAGAGGCAGCAGCTCTTTCCTTTCATTTTAGTTCTTTCTACACTGCCTTACTCTTTAGCAATGTGCATATTTTCTGTCCAAAATAAATAAAATCTATTGGTAGTAACTGTGGGAAGAGTGTCTGTTTCAGTGGCACAGGTTCTGGGTCTAATCAGATGACAATGGGGGAAGGTAAACATCCTGGTCCTTCCATCCTTCTGCCCCCTCAACAAAGAGGTGAGGAGGCCATGGCATCTGGTGCAGAACTAATTATCCTGTCAAGAGGAGACCCACCTATAGGGCTGGGATTGTCCAAGGCAATGATGGGCACAGCTGCTTTGGCATTCAGATGGATCCAGATGGGGCATCATGAATTCCAGCTCCTGAGTGGGGACCAGCTGCCCACTTCCATGGATGACACCAGGACATAAGCCACAATCCTGATGTGGCCAGTGTGGGTCCACCAGGTTGCTGCCAGCTGCCAGTGGGCAGAGGCCAGGCCCAGGCCAGGCAGGGGTCCAGGAGGCAGCATGGAGGCCAGAACCCTCCACCAACATATTGGTGCCCTGAAGAGACTTGAAGGACAAGCAAACACCACCCCTCAGTGGGCAGAGGTTCCTGCAGGCAGGGGCCTGGGAAGGGACTCCAGTGACCTTGGGAATCTGGGTTCCCATCTGGGCTCATCCCTGACCACCTGTGGGACCCACACAGGAGTCACACTGGGATACCCTGTCCTCCTGCACATGTGAGATGAGGGGGCTAGAGGCTGGACCTGAGGGGCTAGCCCCAGGGACACCTAATTGCAACTCATTAGCAGTTGTGTTTACAGTGGCTGCAATGGAGCACGGGTACAAGACTGAAAATTGAAAAGGCTGAGCAAGGGCCTCAGAGTGGAGCATGGCTTCCCACATCAAATAATGGCTCATTAAAGGAACACCAGGCAGCAGTAACTAGTAATTTACAGATTAATATTCATCATACTTTCAGTGTCTCTCAGACTGAGCTCCAAGCCTTTGGTTAACCCCAGATAATCTCTGCAGCAACTCAACATGAAAGTCCTATCACTAAGCCCACTTCACAGATGGGAAAACTGAGGCACAGAGAGGTCAGGAGAACCTGCTCAGGGTCACACAGCAAGGTGGGGCCAGGCTTGGAAGTGAACCAGCTGGGAGCCATGAGAGATTCAATGTCAGATCATTTAAAGGACAAGGAGGAACAGATGCACTCAGGGTCAAGGGCAGGCCAGGATGGGCCTTGGCCCTGGCTTGGGCCCCAGCCCTGCCCCAGCCAGCCACATGGGTACCAGCAGCATCCTTACAGCTCCAGGGGCTGTGAACTCTTGAGAGGAGAAGCAGAGTGGCAGGGGCAGTGCTTAGAACAGCACCTGGGGCAGAGGAGGGACTCAGAAGGGGTTGGTTTAAGCAACACCATGACATTTGAAAACTCAAAATACTACAAAGAGATGAAGGTGACAGCAGCACATTATACTTCTAAGTCTGCCTCTCCAGCTGCCAGATGGAAGCTGCCCCCACCTGTGGCCATGGGGGCTCCTTCCATCCTGGGACAGCTGTCTCTGATCTCAGCCTCCAAGAACCACCCTCTCCAAGCCCCACTCTTTTGCCCTGAGAGCAGAGCTGGGGCTAAACTGCTGATTGGTCACATTAGCCATCGAGATGACAGGACCTGGGCTCCAGTGGCTTTGAAAGGTTCTCATCTCCAGGAAATTCCAGGACCAGGGCCAGTGGTTCCCACAGTCCTTGAGTGGCCTCTGGGGACCACAGAGGGTCAGTTCCTTGACTTCCTGCTGAAAGCAGGGCAGAGTCAGAAGGAGAGGAGACTAGAAGCTCCATGACCCTGCCTCTTTCCCCTGGCAGAGTTAGGTCATCTGAGCAGGGAAGAGCATCCACTGGTTGGAAGAGGGCATAGCCACTGCTTCAATCTGCTGTCCTTTACTGCATGGTCTCTCTTCAGTCTTAACCAACAACCAGAATTATGAATCTTGGACACCCTGAAACTAGGACACATGGTTCACCAGCTCCCTACCTCTGACCACATGATGGCCCTTTTTCCACCTGACTCCCGGCCCTGGCTGCACATTAACCTCTAAACACAGAGTGGCTGCCACAGCCCCACCTGGCCAATACTTGGCCACATAGGAGCCTCAGAGCCCAACCTCTTGCCAGCCTCAGCTGCATCATTCTCATTCCCTGATAACAAACTGACCCCACAACACCTGAGGGTGAGCTCTAGCCACCAGGAGAAGCTCTGAACCTGCAAATGGCACACTGCCCCTGTCTAACCAGAAGGGCACAGGTGAATGTGAAGCTTGCTGGAGGCCAGCAGCCACCCCAAACCATGAGGAGTCTGGGCCCTCACACCACTCACCTGACAGCACAGGCCTGTCCCCAAACTGGGCATGAGCTTGGGTGCTGCCTGATGGTCCTGGCAGGCCTTGCATGGAACTCAGGAGGAGAGACCTTCAGCACCCCTGGAAGCTGGCACAACAGTTGTAGATGTTTGGCTGCCCAGCTCATCTCCAATGCCACATGCTCCTGCCCAGGAAAACCAGCCCCCCAGTCAGTCCAAGTCCACTGTCATCTCTCCAAGGGCAGTCATGGATTATTCTGTGGTTAAGGTTTCAGATTTTGCTCATGACAGAGACAGAGTAGTGCCAAGTTGCTCAAGCAGGTACATCAAACACTCAGTTAAGTACAAAAAATGTGCTTCAGAGTTAAGAACTGGATCATACAAAGCTCAGGATGTACTGAAAATTGCCAAAGAAAAGGCACAAAAGAAATAAATTGAGACCTGACTCTTCCAGTGCATCAGTTGTAGCATTGATTTGAAATCAACCCATGCAGACCCTAGTTCTTCTGAAAGCTTTGATTTTCCTCCAGGAAGCATGCATGCATCTTCTGCTTCCACTACTTCCTCCTCTTCAAAGGGAGAGAAAAAGCTCAGGAATTCCTGATAATGAAAGCCTGTTCCAAAAACATCTCTGAATCTTTCACACCAGATAGCAGGATCATATGTGTAGGGAACATTGTTTGCATCCACATTTACAGCTTCCATTGGCCATTATTCATATCATAACTGTGGGACAGAAATTTATAATGGCCTTTCAATCCAACAGGAGACCCATATTGCATGGTTTGAGTCTCCAACATCTTTCCTTGCTCTCTTGCAACCCTCCCCCTTTATAGAAAACTTCCAGTAACACTTTAGTAAGAGAAAGGGCCTGTGCCACAAGCCTGTCACAAAGGCAGCTAAGACTGCCAAGCAGCCAACCCCTGAAATGTGGGCTCTGTTGGTGCAGTTTGAAATATGAACGTGGACAGTAAGTTAGGCAAGAAAAATTGGAAAGCACCGCAGATTTTCTAATCTAGTTAGCAATGACTTCTACAAATTGCCTGTTCAAATTGTAGAGAGAAATTGTACTGAATTGGCTGGTTTGTTTGTATGTTTTGGTTGGCCTTGGTTTTTTACTTCCATATAGCCATTTTTTGACTGAGCAACTTATTGAACAAGCAATGAAATTTTGTCTTAAGGAAGTGAAATGTTAGTAGTATTTTTCAGTTGTGAAGTCAAAAAACCCCAAGGCATAAGAACCATAGCCTCAATTGAAAGTGAAATTTTGCACTTAAAATTTTTTTTTTCTTCTTTATTTTCTTTTAAATTGTTACATTAAAAAAATATGAGGTCCCCATATACCCCCCATCCCACCCACCCCACCCCTCCCATATCAGCAAACTCATTGTGGCACATCCACTGCACTTGGCAAATACATTCTGGAGAACCACTGCAGCACATAGACAGTGGTCTACATTGTAGTCCACACTCTTCCCCAGTCCACCCAGTGGGCCATGACAGGACACACAATGTCCAGCATCCATCCCTGCAGCAACACCTAGGACAACTCCAAATCCTGAAAATGCCCCCACACCGTATCTCTTCTTCCCTCTCCCAGTCATCAGCAGCCACCATGGCCACCCTCTCCACATCACTACTACAGTTTTTTCCCTTACTTATCACAATAGTTCCCCAGCAGAACACCACTAAGTCCACTCTAATCCATACTCTGTTCCTGTGTCTTGTGGACCTGGGATGGCTATGTCCAGTCTCCTCTACCTCAAGAGGGGGCTTAGATTCCACATGGATGATGGAAGCAATTCTCCTGCTTGCAGCTGTAGGCACTCTTGGCTCCCTGGTGTGGTGGTTGACCCTCTTCACCTCCCTGTCAGCTGACTAGGGTAAGTCCAAGAAACCAGAGGGTAGGAGCTGCAAGTCTGCTGAGGCCCAGGGCCTGGCCATCACTTGGACAGTTCAGAGTTTCAGGTCTCCTGAGTATACACCAATCCAAATGCCAACCACAGGTCCAGTAAAAGTAACAGAAGAGGCATGTGTAGAAAGGTTGTATCTGAGTCCAACTCCATCACACTCAGGAACACAAACTCCAAAGTCAGGCCAACTAACATGGTCCTGAACTCCAGAGCCATCTGCCTTGACCATAGAACTGTGAGTTCCTGCAGCCCTCAGGAGAACCAGCACCTGGGTTTCCATCTACCTTGGCTCTCTCTGGTACCCTGCTGAGGCATGCATAAGCATCACCCCCTGATGACCTCCTGACTCTTTTTTGGAGACTCTTAGCCATATAAACTCCTTTTTGTCCTTTCCATTCCCCCCTTTTTATCCAAAGTAAAAAAGCAGTTTTTAACACCTGATATTATATGTCGGCTGAGATATTCTGCCGGTCTGAGTTGACCTCTTTGTTCAAGGTCTTTTGGTAGTTACATCATCAACTGGTACTTGGTAGTAGTCCCTCAGTGCCATAGAGCCTCATCCTCAGGAGTCATGTCCCATGCTGGGGGGAAGGCAATGCATCTACATGCCGAGTTTGGCTTAGAGAGAGGCCACATCTGAGCAACATGGAGGCTCTCAGGAGGTAACTCTTAGGTACCCCACAGCTATAGTCCTAGTTCATATTTCAGGCACACAGGCTCATAATTGGAGCCATCAGTATCAAGTGCTCATCATTGGACCTTCCATCTTTATTGCTCTTTACCATTGCACTTGGGGGATTGTTTTTGTCCCACTGGGGAGTGTGGTAGAGCTCCCCTGGTCAGGAATTCAGTACTCTCTCATCTGTAGTTTCCAATTGAAACCACTATGAAAATATCCAAACCTTTCCATGTACCCTGTATACATGCCCTGGAGAACTCCCTCCCAACCGTGTGTAGCTCTCCAATGACACCCCACATGAATGCTCCTCTCCCACCATAGTTGAACCTCTCTGTAGTCCAAAACTTATTCAAAAAGGAAGCCCAATATATTGCCAGACTCCATTAATAAGAAAATAGAATATAGTGATTGGTTTAAAGGTTAGGTATAGAATATATAGAAATTTAGAAAAATTAAATAAAGGAAAAATAAATTGGGGCATCAAAAAAATGAAAAAGCTTTTTTTTTGACATTTTGCCTTTCATCACTGCTATAGCTGTTGCCTTGTATGTACAGTGGCAAGGCAATTTCCTCCATTTCTTCCTCAGTATCTACCTACTTTTTTTTTCCTGATTATTAATTTTCTCTTGATGTAAGTTTTAGGTCACATTAATTCACATATACAGTATATGGTACACCCACATATCCAACATCAAACCCTTTGTCCTTCCTCAACAGTGATCTTTTTACATGTTCATATTATATTTGCTGCAGCTAATGTACAGATATTGAAATGAGAGCTTTCAAACATGGTTTCATTTGGGTTTACATCATGGTTTATATTTTAGACTATACACTTTTCTAAATTTTTAGTTATCTTATGTTTTACATTATGGTTTACATTTTAGCCTATAGACTTTTATACATTTTTGGTATAATTTAACATGACCTATATCCATCATGGCATGATCTTGTGGAACACTTCCATTGCCCCACAGTTACCCTGATTCCATGTATTCAACACCTCTTTCCCCCTCCCCTCAGGGCCCACCATGACAATCAATCTTCATTACTTGAGGGACCATATTCAGAGATACTTGCAAAAATGTTGAGGGCTTGATCTACTTGACTGCCCTAACCTTTTGGGAGCCACTGATTCTCTCAAGAGTTACAATTCCCTTTGTTTGAGAACATCAGTCCTCCCCAGGATGTGGGTATACCTTCACTCTCATTGTATGGGTCTCCACCCAATGATATAATCCACTATGACAAAATGAGCACTCACACACTCCCCAGAAGCTTTCCCTGTGTCAGATGCCCCCTGCCCTTAAGCATCCAAAACAGGCAACCTTCCATATTACATTCTCTAAAGAGTTTTCTCTGCACCACAATTTCAACCACATACCTGACAATCTCCCATGATCAAATGTTCCCCTCACCCTCTGCCCAATTTCTTGGGCAATATGACCCATCCTCCCATCCCTAGTGCCCCTAATGCCCATGCAGCACCACCCTAAGTTACCCCTATGCCCCCATTTTATCCCTTCCCTGTACAAATACTTACCTCCAGCTTATCATCAATTTCACCCAAGTAGCTGTCAGCTCAAAACCTTCCTCTACCCTCCAACTACCTTAAAGTTTATCATCCAGTCTCTAGCTCTCTGAGACAGCTTGGTTTACTTATTTCATATCAGAGAGTCATGTAGTATTTGTCCTTCAATGCCTGGATTGCTTCACTCAACATAAGGTTCTCAAGATTCATTCATGTTATCACGTGTTTGTACTCGATTTGTTCTTATAGCTGAGTAGTATTCCACTGTATGTATATACCACATTTTATTTATCCATTCATCTGTTGATGGGCATTTGGGTTGATTCCAACTTTTGGCAGTAGTGAACAATGCTGCTGTGAACATTGATGTGCATATATTGGTTTGTGTCCTTGTTTTCAGATCTTCTGGGTATATACCCAGTAGTGGAATTTCTGGGTCATATGGCAAATCCATAGCTAGTTTTTTGAGAAACCACCAAACTGTCCTTCAGAATGGCTGGATCCTTCTGCATTCCCACCAGCAGTGGATGAGTGTTCCCATTCCTCCACATCCTCTCCAACAATTGTAGTCTTCTGATTTTTTGATAATTGCCAATCTTATGGGGGTAAGATGGTATCTCATTGTTGTTTTGATTTGCATTTCCCTAATAGCTAGGGATTTTGAGCATTTTTTCATGGTTTTTTTAGCCATTTGTATATCATCTTTGGAAAAGTGTCTGTTCAAATCTTTTTCCCATTTTTTTTAAATGGGTCGTTTGTCTTTTCACTTTCAAGATATAGGAGTTCTTTATATATGCAAGATATAAGTCTCCTATCAGATATATGGTTACCAAATATTTTCTCCCATTGTGTAGGCTCTCTTTTCACTTTCCTGAAAAACTCCTTTGAGATGCAGACAGCTTTAATTTTGAGGAAGTCCCATTTATCTATTTGTTCTTTTGCTGCTAGTGCTTTTGGTGTGAAGTTCATAAAGCCCTTTCCTATTACAAGGTCCTGTAGATGCTTTCCAATTGCAGAGAGTTTTAATAGCCAGTTTGTACATAGTATTTTTGTGTGTGTGTGTACACATACATACTCACAGGTAACATAAATATATGTAATAGAAAATGTAGCTTGTCACTAAGTGACACAAGTTGCAGACTTGGAATTGCAGATGAGCTGGAAGAATAGTACAGATATTTAATGAGTTTTTGTTTTGCTTTTTAATTAATGATCACTTAACCTTTCTATGCACACAATAGCATAAGAGTTTGATACATGGGGTCAGACAAACTGAGATGCTTATTATTCAGTGGCAGACTGGAAATAGCCTAGTATTGGGGATTAACACTGTTAAGGCTGGATATAGGTTTAAATGATCACTTCATATCTTCCAATGTGGATTTAACAAAAAGTTTCAAGCTTCTTGTTTGGAAGATTAATTAGGTTTGTTTTTTAATATATAAATAGCTGATTGCTAAATTTGGTCAGAATTTTCCTGATTGCCAAATTTAGTCAGATTTCTACTGATTGGCTGCTCTAAATTCTTAGTACATGTCCTAGTAAATTACACTTTGTGAATTGTCTTATGTGTAGTTGTTGCATTTTGGAAATACCTAATTTGTTATATTAAAAAAAATATTTCCACATAAGGTATCTTTTGCAGGTCAGAAAATGAAAAAAATGTAATTGTGTAATGCTCTGAAAGGTGTAAGAACAAAAATAGTGAAATAAAATTGACTAAAACTAACCAAAAAAATCTAAATGCTTACATTTAAAATTGGCATGAAGCTGTAAATGCTTGTATTAAAAATTAGGAAAGATTTTATATTAGAGACTTAACCCTAAACCTGGAAGAACCAGAGAAAAAGAAGATCAAGCTAAACCAAAGCAAGTCGAAGGAAGTAAATAACAAGGTTTAGAGCAGAGATTAATGAAATAGAATATGATAAAACAATAGAATCAGGGAAACTAAAACTTGGGTCTTTGAAAAGGTTAATAAAGCAGGCACACCTTTCTTTCAGCTTCTGACTACTCGGTCTTTGGCTGTTCTCTCTGCTGGGCATTGGTTTTAGCTTCTGGAGTCATTTCCCTGTCTCTGCAGTTTTTTCCTCCATCAGTGACCTTTTATTCCTCCATATATAAAGGACTCCAGTAGGAGGATTAAGACACACCCTGGGTCACACAATCTAATCAAAGGCCCTTAATGGAGTAATTTAATCAAAAGATCCCACCAACGGGAAACAGACTTTGACCCAGTGGTTAGGGCATCCGTCTACCACATGGGAGGTCCGCGGTTCAAACCCCAGGCCTCCTTGACCCATGTGGAGCTGGCCCATGCACAGTGCTGATGCACACAAGGAGTGCCGTGCCACACAGGGATGTCCCCCGTGTAGGGGAGCCCCATGCACAAGGAGTGCACCTCTAAAGGAGAGCTGCCCAGCGCAAGAGAAAGTGCAGCCTGCCCAGGAATGGCACCACCCACACTTCCCGTGCCGCTGACGACAACAGAAGCGGACAAAGAAACAAGACGTAGCAAAAAGACACAGAAAACAGACAACCAGGGGAGGGGAGGGGAATTAAATAAATTAAAAAATAAATCTTAAAAAAAAAAATCCCACCAACAATTGGTTTCCACACAGGGAATTAATTAGCTCTAAGGACATGATTTTCTAGTGTCTAAAAATTCTCAAACTACCATGCCCCATAGTCCAACTATTAGATATAAATCCAAAAGAATGGAATTGCACAATGATATTCATAGCAGCATTATGCAAAATTGCAAAAAGTTGGAAGTAACCCAAGTGTCCATCAACTGGTGAATGGAAAAAAATGTGATATATTCATACAATGGAATATTACTCAGTCATAAAAAGAAATGCAGATTTGATACATGCATTGTGAAGATTTGAAGCTGTACATACCTCAGAAAAGCAATCCGTTCCTATGGATGCATATCCACAGTAAGTAGGGCCTTTTGATGAGGTTCATTTAGTTACGGTGTGACCCATCTCAATCAGGATGGAACTTACTCCTATTTCTGCAGTCCATTCTAAACAGAACACATTATGGAGAGAAAAAAGCCATGGTAGGAAGAAGCTGGAGTCACGAAACCTAGAAGAAAAAGAAGAGACCAGGAGAGGCCACCATATGCCTTGCCATGGGCAGAGGAGCCAAGAATCACTGTAGTAGTCTTAAAGAAGAAATCATAGCCTTGATGGATTACATGAGTTGAACATATTCCTGTACTATAACCATGAACAAATAAATTCCCATTGTTTAAGCCAAACCTATTTCATGATATTTGCTCTAAGCAGTCTAGGAAAATAAAACAGATTTTTGTACCAGGATAGTGGAGTGCTGCTATTGGAAGCTCTAAAAATGTGGAAATGGCATTGGAATTGAGTAATGGTTAGAGGCTCATACAACTGTGCAGCACTTGCTAGAAAAAGTTTAAAGATTACTTTCTAGTGTCTGTTCCTAGAAATATGGACACTAAATATACTTCCATTGAGGCCTTAGATGGAAATTTGAAAATGTTATTAGAAACTGAAGTTAAAGTGATCCTTGTTCAAAATGGCAAAGAACTTGGCAAAATTAAGTTCTGATGTTGGTGGAAGGCAGAACTTGAAAGTACTGATCTGGGTTATTTAGCTGAAGAGTTTTCCAAGGTAACTATAGAAAGGACAGTTTACCCTTCATTGCAGCTTATAGTAAAATATGAGGAAAGGGAAAAGCTGATAACTGAATTCCTGAGCATAAAGAAACCAGAAATTGCTGACTTGGAAATGTCTGGGCTTCCATAAAGCAAGTCCCTAGAGAACAGTGTCCATGTGAGGGTTTAACTGAACATGAATCCAATTAGACAGACATTCCAGGGCAAGTCAGGACTTGCAGTGTAGTTACTCAGGAAAAAACTGAAAAGTCTTGTTTGATGGATTCAACCCTGTTTACTACATGCAGACCAACAAGATTTTTTGCAAGATCTGTATAAGTGGAGCCACTGCCAGCCTGGATTAAAAGGGAGACATTGAAGACTAAAATCACTTCAAGGGCAGAACCATGGAAGCTGAGTTCTGGACCAAACACAATTCAGGCCAAGAGTGTGGACACACCATGTGTGCAGAAAATGTGCATCTGCCATAGCATTGGAGAGGGCAGGCCATCCAGCCAATTGTTCAGGGAAAGTGCTATCACCCCAGTGTTCTAGGAAGTTGGAACCTATGTCCCAAGATTGCTGACAGCCTAGATGTCATCTCAGTGGTAGAGAGGGTGGTGCCTTCACCACTAGTATTTGGGTAGAGCATTTTCACTGCACACACACTTGGAAGGGTTGTTCTCCACTCCATCAGGCCCATAGAACAAGACATCTTTCAATAGAGGACTCTCAGAGTATGCCCTTCAGGGTTTCATAATTGCTTGGAAACTCTTATCCCTATTTTCCTTCCAATTTCTCCCTGTGGGAATGGGAATGTTTATCCTATGCCTATCTCTCAATTGTACATTGGAAGCAGATAACTTTTTAACCTGGATTCCCAGGTCAACTGAAGGAGGGAAACTGTGCTACAGGACAGACCACACCCATAACCAATTCTGATGAGACTTTGTAATAAGCATTGTTTTTGAAATGATTTAAAGTCTTTGGGATACTGGGATGGAATAAATGTATTTTGCATATGGGGAGAACATGTCTTTAGCAGATCCAGAGGATGGGCTGTGGTAGTGCTATGCTGTATGTGCCCCTGAAAAACACATTCTTAAATCTAATTCACTCCTGTGGGTGTGAGCCCACTATAATTAGGGATTTTTGTTAAGGTTACTTCATTTAGGGTGTCACCAACATCAATCAGGATGGGTATTAATAAACAGAATGAATACAGAGAGAGAGAGAGAAAGCCATGAAAGCAAAAAGCTGAAATCAACTAAAACTTGAAGAAGGGAGAGACCAGCAGATGCCACCATGTGCCATGTGGTAGAGGAGTCAATGATTGCCAGAAGCTGCTCTTCAGGAAGAAAGCATCACCTTGATGATGCCTTGATTCAGACATTTTTCTGAACTCTAACCATGAGTGAATATTGTTTAAGCAAATTCATTTCATGGTATTTGTTTTGAGCAGTCTAGGGAACTAAAACATAAGACAGTGTGGATGAAGCTTGAAGACATGTTAAATGAAATAAACCAGACAGAAAATGACAAATATTGTATGATTTCATGGATATGAAACTAGAATAAGTAAACTTACAGAGTCAGAATCTAGAATATAGGATACCAGAGGATGAGGTGTGGAGAGGGAATAGGAAATTATGGCTTAAAATGTACACGGCTCTTATTTGGAAATGATATAACTGTTTTGGTGGTGGATGGTGGTGATGGTGGCACAACATTGTGAAGGTAATTAAGAACCCTGAAATAGCCATCTGAATGTGATTAGAAGGAGAAATGTAAAGTTTTGTACATGGTAAAAAAATAAAACTTTTACAAAACTCCAGGGAACTGCACTACATAAACAACAAACCCGACCTTAAACCATAGACTGGAGTTCATAGTACAATTATAAAAATGTGCTCTTATCAATTGTAATATATTTTCCACACCAATGCTCAGGGTTAATATTTGGATGGTATATGGGAATCTTGTATATCATGTATGATTTCTCTGTAAACCCACAACTTCTCTCAGAAAGAAAAAAAATGGTATTCACATCTTATAAAATAAAAATTTGTAATGAAAAAATATTAATTTTAAAAGTAGCCCCAATAGGATGATCATGTCTTTTTTTATATAATTTTTAGATTAAATTGTCTATTTTTAAAAGATACATAGATCACAGAAAATGTTACATTAAAAAATGTAAGAGCTTCCCATAACCCCCCACATACACACTCCTCCCACACCAACAACCTCTTCCATCATCACGGCACTTTCATTGAATTTGGTGAATACATTTTGGAGCACTGCTGCACCACATGAATAGTGGTTTACATTGTAGTTTCTACCCTCCCTGGTACCTTCAGTGGGTTATGGCCCATGGGTTCCTGGCTTCCTCCTTCAAGATAGTCCCTCTCCCACTTCCTGCCTCGGCCCCTGTCTCCAAAATGTTTGCAGACTCAAGCTGGAACTACCTTGCATGCTCTTCTCTGTCTTCCTCCCTTGATGATGTCATGGGGCCCAGAACAGGTCACTGCACCCACTTGTAAATAAGCCAGCCTAAGGGACAATGGGGCAGGGGAGTGGAGGTAGGGGTGGTAAGGGTGTGGGGGACATCTTTTTGCTGCATCCCATGACATGAGCAGCCCCATGAAGCTTTTGTGTAGGTCTTTTATGTGGTGCAGTAAACTCACTAGGGCCCAAACAAACTCCCAGGACTGATGGTTTCTGAAGTTCTGCAGATAAAAGGCAAAACACCATAGTGATGCTTTGTAACATGATTTGCTGGCTTCAGAGACTATCTTTCAGCTTTCCCCAAAGCAAGAGTTCTTTACAGATATATGTGCACTCTTTCTCCTCCTATCAGGGAGAAGTCCAAGGAATTTTCACCCTCTCTTTGGACCTCAATGTTGAGCTCCACCAACACTGTGCACCCCCAGAGCTACTCCTCACTGCAGGTGAGCAGAGGACTGCCACTACATAAATACAGGGGTGGGCAGATGCAGTCTCATGGCCTCAAGGACAAGCTTCAAGCAATGCTCTGAATGGCTGGACTACTGACATTAAGCATGTTTAGGGGACACAAGGGTGATACTTAAACTCAACCATGTGTTATGGAGAAGAGAGGAAAAATAAAGTGGAAGGTACATGATTTGTCACTGTGGCCATGTATGTGTATGAGAGAGAAACAGTGACAGAAGTGGGTGTAATGGAGTCACAGGTCACAGATTCCCTTCAGCGCAGTGTGCTGGCCACTGCCCTGGTTTTGGAAGGCACCACACATCAAGGGGTAGATGGGTTACATGACAAGGACACAGGAGTCTAAGAGGTGGATCTAGGGCTGTTTTCTCCATCATCTTTTCAATTTTTCTGTGTTTGAAATGTTCCATAATGAAATGATGGGGGAATACCTGTGTGCAGAAAACAGATGGATAGTAAAGACAGTGTATGTGAATGTGAGCAGCTGAATTTTAAGGCATGGGGTGTGACCAGGTGCCCCACAGAGGGACAAATGAGAGGGTCCCAGGTGGAACCCCAGGCAGGGTGATGGTTAGGGTAGGAGAAACAGATGACAGCAGAGACCTGGGGAGAGGACAGCAGTTACCTCAGGTCTAAGGTCCCACGGGAGACCCAGGTCTAGGTGCTCCCTCTGAAGTGATCTCTTGGCCAGGCTGAAGCTGCAGATCTTGAGCAAGATTCCC